>NW_017804830.1:491761-500420 GCF_001891065.2 Hippocampus comes
GGGGGGCGGGACGCGGGGGGTGACTCTTGCAAAAGGCGAGGGCTCCCGTCTGCTTCCGAGCCGAGTTGCGGATGGGTAAAATGTCTCTCCCGCCTCCTTTTGCCTCTCGGCTTTGCGTCTCTCCTCCTCTTCGTCGACCGCAACGACTTCCTTTCCCACGACTCGGCGCGCGTCGTCGTCTTCCCGGACGACGAAGACCCGCGGACCAGCATGACCACACAAAGATCTCTTGAGTGCTTTACGCAAGCCGACTTTCGAACTTGGCCGAACTTTATGTTAGATAAATAACCATTTCAGTCCAGTGGACTGGTCGCCAGCTCATCAGATCCAGAAAAGTCATGCGCCGCTTGCCAATCAGCTGAAGGACGAGTCAAAACAAACACCAGACGGACGGGTGGCCGTCAATCTAAAGCCAAGCTGTATGACACAGGTGTCCAACTCTTCGAGATGTTTCCCTCCTCCTCAAATGATCTGCAACTCTGCTGGACTGACTACGGTCCACAGTCAACCACGAGGCACAGGTAGACTGACGACAGACTGGTCGCCAGGCAGTCGGCTGGCGACCAATCATTGGCGTCACAGCTTCTCAAGAGGAGAAGTCGCCGCGCTTTTGTTTAGCGTCGGACACTTGACTCATAGTTCCCTTTTTAAAATGTAGCGACAATTACAGCTCCCACACGTTAAATTGGCGAAAATCTCAACTCAACTCAAACGTATTTATAGAGCACTTTTCAAACAGCCATCGCTGCACACAAAGTGCTGTACATGGAGCAACTAATATATACACTGTACAACAGTAAAGCAAAACAACAAATCACTGTTTTGATGTTGACACCCGACGCATCAAGCATCGATTCGGCAGTAGCCTCCGCGCGTGCCGCACCAGGTCGGGCAGGTCGACGCAATCGCCTTTGACTTGCCCGTGCGCGTCAGATCACACGTCGCCATGCTCACACGGACTGGACGGACACTTGGGCGTTGAAATGCATTCTTCGGCCTCGATTGCGGCGGGGACGGCGCGTGCAGACGCGAGGCGGCGCATTTCAAAAAGGGCTGTTTGCGCCGTTGAGGGCATGAACGCAGCCAACCTGATTTGCCACCAAGCAAAGCAGCCTCTCATCATCACAAAAACTGACCTCAGCTCCCAAATCCACAGGACCGCACCGCCCCATCATTGTTGAGAAGCAAAGCAAACTAAGATTGTGTACTACAGTCTTACCTTGACAGCATCCCGAGTGAGCAGTTTGGCCAATGGCTAGATGTCGTTTGGTGTTACGAGCGAGCTCCAGGTCCGCAGCCACACTGAATGGGGGGAAACGCACAAATACAAACACTCACAAGCACCTGCTGTCGGCCACTACTCACGCCCAGATGCTCGCAGCCAGACAAACTGATTCGAGTTCTTACGTTACCGGGGCACACGCAGATGGACCATCCATGTAGCGAAACACGTAGCGAATCTGATTTTATTGGAGAGTTGCACAGCCCTAATACAGCGCAATTAAAATAACAACAACAACAACAACACCAGCAACATAACGGCGGTGTTTTCGGAGAGGGGGATTATTGGTATTTCAAATCATTTCACTGGGACCACTTGGATATCTTTCCGAGTCAATCGCGTTGCAAGCTCGGTCACCGCACAAACTAAACTGGTCAGCCAAGGTACCATTGTACTTTGTGGATATGTTTTATTTTGCGAATGACAAAGCGAGGACGTCCATTTGGAAGGCAACGTCTGACAGTGTTTCGCAAACATTCCCGATGCATCGTTGCTCTTACACTTTCGGGACTCAAGCCGATTCCACGCGGGAAGGGACACTCCAATGCGGTATTTCCCCCAAAAGTAAGAAGATGTTGACAAATGTCGAGAGATTTGCTCAGCAGCGCAGGCGGTCGCCGAGTTCCATTGCGTACTCGTCGAGAATTAGAAACTGTCAAGCTGACGTCTGAGCCCAGTTGGTCTGAAAGTTGCGGACACGTCGCCTCCAACGCAAACATGCCAAAGATCTCAGCACGCCGTGCAAATCGTCTGCTGCTAAGTGCCAAGGAGAATTCATAAATAAGCTACACAATGACTACAAATGGTTACTGATTCATTAAGAGTACAAATAATCATAATATGACTCACGATAGCTACGAGACGTAAATGTGATTGCGTACAGCGAGTGTTGGACAGGGGACCTTCTTTTGTTTTTTTTTACACTTTGGGTAGAAAGCAACAAAGTGAAGACTTCACATGTACTCCACATTGTCGAGGCTCTACGGAAAAGTCATCCTGCGCTCTCGCGTCACCCCATCGTCCTCAAAGTATGAACACAATCCAACGTGGCCCTCGGAGAAAGACGCTGTTTCTTTCCGATGGCGTTTCTCAGAGCTGGCCGCAGTTCTGAGGAAGCGGAGAAGGAACGGGCGACAGTCCATTGATGCTTACTCGTCTGGCGCTGTGAATTTCTCCGCGTCCGGGTCTACCTGGCGGCGTCTGGCTCACGCTCACGTGGGCGGTGCTGAAGGAAGTTATTCGACCGCTGCCAGCTATCTGCAAGTTGACGGTGGTGGCGTAGCTCGGCTTCTGCTGAGGCACTTTGCTCGGAGACGAACGGGCAAAGGTCGCCGGTGACGACGCAGAAGCTCCGACGTCGGTGGCCTGGGGAGGCGACTGCACGTGGGCCCGGTAGATTTGGCGGCGGGCGGCCGGAGGCGGAGACCGCACCAGGCGGGAGGAGGCAAAGTTCGCCTCTGGCGGAGGCCTGCCAATGTAGGCACAAATCAGTTGGCTGCGACAGCTCCCCTGTCCCAGCTCTGGATCTTCCCAATCCACCGCCATGGAGGAGCAGGGGGATTGCGCGAGGGAGGTCAATGGAGAGGTAGAGGGGATGGCGGTGGAGGTCCCACTGGTATAGAAGCCCCCATGTGCGTTGCAGTTGTTGCAGAGTAGCTGTCCATCCAGCCAAGGTTCGCCGCTGAAATGCTCTCCGCCAAAGTCGCTCCTCCTTGGGGTGAACCTCCCAGGAGAGACCGGTGACTGAAGTCCAGCTCGAGGGCTGAGGCAAGTCGCTGAACCACCGCAGGAGGACCACCCGCTCCTCGGGCTGGCCAAACCAGACTCTTGCCGGTCAAAGCCAAGACACCTCGGGCTACTCCCGGACCAGGAGTCACGCGGGTCACCGGGTTCACTCTGAGCTGGGATTTGGCAGGTGTCTGATGGGCTGGAGAGAGACCGCTGGAGGGCGTGTCCCTGAGGGGATCCAGCTCTTGAACCGTGCGGTAGGGCAGAAGTGGCCTTCTCCAAACTTGTTTGACCGGAACAAGTCGACACGGAGCGAGAAGGGGAGATAAATTGGGGATTTCTGGGTCGGGGCGCTGTGACATTGCAAGTCCAAACTGACACACCGATAGCTGGCGGCGAGAGGACTTGAGGGCTCGCACGTGAGGAAGCGGGCCCAGTTGGAAGACTTGCCGCCGACGCTTCGGGAATATTCAGAGTTAGACCTAAAGGATTGTGGGAACTTGCCCCTCCGGGCCCTGAGCATCTGGGGCGGGGACGCTCGTTTGCCATGGCAGAGGAAGAACTTTGCAGAAGGGGAGGAGAGCGCAGGCGCGTAATGGAAGGGGGGCTCACCGCTGGAGATGGGGACTGGACTCTGGAGTTCGGTTCAGATGCCGAAAAGGGCCGTGCCATGCGGTTGTGCGACCCAAAGGAGAGACGATCTCCGGCGTGCTGCGCGGCGGTGATATTGGTGTCAGCGTTAACTAACTGCACCTTTGGCGGACCGGGGGAACTTGTTCCGCTGCCGAGACCATAATTCGAACTTGTAGGCAAGCAAATGCTGCTGCTGTCATTCTGTGCGAAGGCCACGTTGTGGCGGAGGGAGTGATGATGAGGATGAGCGGAGGCGCTGGAGAAAGGCTGACGGTGACTCTGTCTTATAAATGGAGACGAAGGAGGAGAAAAGTTTTGTGAATTTGAGTGAAAAGTTGACTGGACGGAAGACGGGGAGGGGCAAGTGGGCCTGAGAGGGGACGGCGGATAGCGTGGATTCCGATCAGTAGCGGCCCCCAGCTGGGAATAGGCTGGCGTGAGCGTAACTTTCTGGCTGTGAGAAAGTTGAGGCGATGGTGAACATCGTGGCAGATGAGAGGAGGGGAAGGATGGTGTGGGGGAAGGACTCTGTGTGGATGAGCTTTGGACTTGATGCCTGCCATTGTTCTTTTTTGCCAACGTTTGACTGATGCAAGAGGCAGCTAAGGATCTTGTGAATGTGGACGAAGATGCAACAGGGGGGGACCCTGGTGGAGAGCGGCAGGAAGAGGGCGGTCTCGGGGAAGAAGGCCTTGCCCCTTTGGACAAAGCCCGACTACAAGCAGAGGAGTGCGGAGCGGAAGAGGGAGGGGGAGCCCTATCGGAGAAACTCCTTCCAGATGACGGAAGAGCAGAGAAGCATGCAAGGCGGGTCCCGGATGGGGTCTCTGGAGAAACCAAGTCTTCATCTGCCAAGGCGGCGGGGGGAGATAGAGGAGCGACCACGAAGGGGGAGGGGCATGCGGTCACTCTCACAGGAAAGGAGGACGGCGTGGGGTTCGGCGAGGGGGCAGAAGCACTAATGGTGGAAGCGGAGATATGCCGAAAGACAGCGGGCGACGCTCTGAAATGCGTGTCCTCGTCTCTTGTGACCGTGAGGGGTCTCGATGTCTCCACTTGACAGAACACATCCAACGAGGCTCGGGGAGGTGAGCGGCGTCCTGAAGCGGAACCAAAGATGGGTAGGCTAGTGGGCCGTCCCGGAACCCGCTCCTCTGGTTTCCTGCGGTCGACAAAGACAATTTGTCAACATTTCGGGGTCTGTTCAAATCCAGAAAGTTCATGCGTGGCAGCACTTGAGCAACTTTCAAATCTTAAAAAAATGGCTTTCACAACACTGGTGAGAGAAAACAACAAAAAAACGATACGGCTGTTAATTCGTTCCGAGACAACGAGAAGTGAAGCAAACGTTCTTTGGTTTTGCATCTTGGTTTAGTTGTCGGTTTTGGTCCCGTGAAGGATGGACTTACCCATATTCATACAAAGTGCTGAAATGGACTTTTCCCGTATTAGTCACGGCCTGGAAGTCCAATGGCTTCTGGCCGGTGAATTTTGGCAGGCGTTCGTGAGACTCCGCCGTTGGAGGGAAAGCTTGGGCCACATTCGATTCCAGGACTTGCATTGATGACAATGGACTTGGTCCCTCTCGTTGCGGCCTCTGGAATGTTGGCCCGGGAGCTTTCACATCTGGCAAAGATTTCCACGTTTGTTGTGAATGACCGTTGACTTCACACTCTGTCTTATTCATAGTCGGCAGAGCCTCTTTGCTTGAGCCCGCGGAAACACTCGCAGCATGTTGTCTTCCACCCATGAAGTTCAAGGCTTCTCTCGGACGCTCCCGCGGGAGCTGTTTGGGTTTCGATACGAACAGAGACCGGTGTTGCGAGGATGTCAGGTCCTCTGCTGATGACAATGGGCTCCTCTCTCCTGGGCTTGAATCAGCCTGGCTGGATGCGGTCCAAGCCAAGTGTTCAAGCCCCGAGCGAACACTGCGCCTATCTTTGCTTGGTTCACTCGCATTCTCGTGATCCTTTGCAGGGATCTGGCAGTGTGGCTCACGTTTGCCTTGCACAGCTGCTGAATCCTGTTTATAGTGGGAATGACCATCTTCACCTTTGGAGGCATTCCAATGTGGTGTGTGCGAAGACAGAGCCGAGTGTTTGACAATGCTGTTTACAGACGCTGTGTCCTCTGTGTAAACATGTTCTCTTAGCTCTGACCTACAGACAGGCATGGAGAAAAAAAAAGGTCATCTGCCTTAGGACAGAAGACAGACTCGATCCACTTAGGATGTCTGAAGCACATACCTGAGGGTGTGACTCTTCTCTTGACTGAGACCGGATGAACACGGGCGTCGTACAGCAGTCGAGACCGCTTCTGGCGCGGTGGTTGACTGGAGTTTATCATCCGGTCTACCGCAGTTCTGCTCTTTGTTCGGCGCTGCGATGAAGTCCCTGGGCCTGGAGAAGGTGAATCCATGTGACTGGAGTTGACGGGCAGGGCTTGGCTCCTCACTGGGCACCGCCGTTTTCGAGACATCTACGAGAGAACCTCAATGAACAAACCTCCATACAGTAGTGGATCTTATGAGATTGAGAGGAAAACGACCTGGAAGCATTTGTGTTCATCTCGTCACTAAAGTCTTTTTGGGTTGGCGTCGGGCCGAAGCCTCTCGTGTCCCGCACATAGATACTGTTTGGCCCACAAGGGGTCTGTGATTTTAGCGACCGATCTAAAGAGTTGAAAATAGCTTGGGAACGGGTCGACAAAGATGCCGGTTTTCTGAAAAAGCCACGGCTCTCGAACCCAACACCAGCGATATGCGGAAGATACTGTGAAACGCTTGAAAAAGACCAGGTACCCATTCTTTCCGGTGTAACCCTTTGATCCAGGCTCCCGATGTCCCTCCGGCTCACGGTGAGATTTTGGTTCTTGCCGTCGGCCTCGCCATGGTTTTGGCGTTCACACAACATCTGTGCTTTAGCAGGGACGTGCGACCCGTTCTCGGTCCGAGTGAGGGAGCCGCTCTGTGCTTTGGACCGAGAGAATCTTTGGGACCCGTTCTTGGTGTCAGTCTGCTCATCGGATGTGGGTCTGGGAGTGTGGGCTACTTTGGCAGGGGCCTGACTTGGGACGTCACATTTTGGCTGTCGCCTCCCTCCTAGCCTACATTTTGCCTGAGAATGACACTGAGTCTGGCTTGAAAGCGAAGATGGTCCCGTCAAATCTCCAGCTTTGTTACGAATAAAAATGGCTCGTTTTTGATGCAAGGGGACTTTCATGGTGCTGGCTTTAGCACTGTACATACTTGCTAGAGTTTGCACTTTGCTCAGAATACGCTCAGAGTTCTCCATGAGCGAGGGGTCCGCCACAGGGCTGGCCTCGAATAAGCCGATTCCCGTGATGTCTGAGACCATGCCCTCAAACAAGGCCCGGTTTGTTGACACAATCCTGGACTGTCGGGAACCTCGTCCAAGTTGAGTTTGACTTGGAAGTTCTTCGAGGTTTCTACTCGTCTTGGTCCCTTTATGTTTGCTTCCAGTCCAAGCGGGCGTCGTTTCAGGGCATTGTGGGGTACTTGAAAGAGTCCCTGAAGATTCTGTGAGACTTTCCTTTTCTTCCTTTGGTTCTTTGAGCTGCCATTCAGACCCCTTGGTCCTCGCCAACTCTGGAGGAACACTTTGACTTGTGTCATTACTCTGCGTAAAAGGTCCTTCTTCTTGCCATGGGGTCGCCTCTCGTTGACTGTTCTCTGCTCCTTCGTTGGGTTCTTGCTGTGATTGTTCATTGCTGAAATTTCCGCTTCCCCGCTCGGTTTTCTCCTCAACTTGACTGGACTGGATGCCGCTTGACGGCAGATTGACAAAGACCTCATCGTCGTCCGTCCGGGTGAAGAGTGGTGACTTATTTCCGTCTTTGGCTTCCACATCCATGAGCCTTGTCGGCATGTCGGCATGTCCATCATGATTATGAGAATCTTCCGGGAGTAGGGGAGAAGCCGGACCAGCTGGAGAAGGGAGCGCCACATCGTGATCGGGCTCCGTTTCGACTGCTTCCTTCCTGCCCTCGTCTTGGTGGTCACTTGTGAAACGCGATACCGAATCTTTCACCGTTTCCGTGGGGACTTGTGAGGAACTGTTCCTCCTCTCGGACGTCTCGTCGTGTTCCCGTCCGGCATCTTCTGCCTCTTCGTCCTCCACCAGCTCAGCGGCTGCCTCATAATAACTTCTGATTTTTTCAATGATCCTCTTGTCACGTTGGGTCAGAGCGGAGCCTCTTTTTGGCTTATCGCTCGGGCTGGCTCGATGACTGTCATCTGGATTCGTGGAGGGATCGGCGGCCTCCTCCTCATAAAATGTACGACTCGCCTGGCGGTCCTCCGTGACTGAGTTGGAAGAAGGAAAGTCTGTTGGGGCTGAGGGCGGGGTCGGCAAAATGAGAGGCTTCCCCGGCTCGCCTTTGTCTGGCGGGTTCCGAATATCTGTTTCTTGTTCCGACGCTTCCTCTGCGCGCGATGCGTTTTGCCCCTTCTCGTGGACCACGTGAGCCCTTTCCAGCCCAATTTGAGGGCTAGCGGTCTGCTCTTCCACAGCTCTGTTCGGGCGAGTTTCCACGTCCTCCCGCAGCGGGTCCGGGCCGAGCGTGTCCTCTGGGGTGGAAGCAACTGGGGGCAGCGGGCAGGTGAAGTTGCTCTGGTAAGGTGGAGGCTGCGACTCGGTGGGCTGATCCAGGACCCGATCCTGAGAGGAACAGAAAGGGTATTCAGTTCCATGCCGGAGTCTATCGAGCACAAGGTCTGCTCACCGGAGAAACCAGCGCCTCCCTTGCTCGGCTCTGGTTGATCAACTCCAGGATCTCCTCGGTGATGGACAGAGTGGGGGGAGCGCAGAGGGCTGCGAAATCCTCTTCATCGTCCTAGGAAAACATATCTGTCAAGGGTGTAGGGTAAAATTGCAGTTGGTGGGTGTTTGCACGAAGCTTACCTCTTGCTCCCGTTCGCGGTTCCGCTCTGATTCCATCGGGATGACAGAGGAGGCCGGCGCACCGCTGCTTCCCGCCCAGCCAAAACAGACGGCC
>NW_017804830.1:507784-516172 GCF_001891065.2 Hippocampus comes
GGCTTCTGGCCGGTGAATTTTGGCAGGCGTTCGTGAGACTCCGCCGTTGGAGGGAAAGCTTGGGCCACATTCGATTCCAGGACTTGCATTGATGACAATGGACTTGGTCCCTCTCGTTGCGGCCTCTGGAATGTTGGCCCGGGAGCTTTCACATCTGGCAAAGATTTCCACGTTTGTTGTGAATGACCGTTGACTTCACACTCTGTCTTATTCATAGTCGGCAGAGCCTCTTTGCTTGAGCCCGCGGAAACACTCGCAGCATGTTGTCTTCCACCCATGAAGTTCAAGGCTTCTCTCGGACGCTCCCGCGGGAGCTGTTTGGGTTTCGATACGAACAGAGACCGGTGTTGCGAGGATGTCAGGTCCTCTGCTGATGACAATGGGCTCCTCTCTCCTGGGCTTGAATCAGCCTGGCTGGATGCGGTCCAAGCCAAGTGTTCAAGCCCCGAGCGAACACTGCGCCTATCTTTGCTTGGTTCACTCGCATTCTCGTGATCCTTTGCAGGGATCTGGCAGTGTGGCTCACGTTTGCCTTGCACAGCTGCTGAATCCTGTTTATAGTGGGAATGACCATCTTCACCTTTGGAGGCATTCCAATGTGGTGTGTGCGAAGACAGAGCCGAGTGTTTGACAATGCTGTTTACAGACGCTGTGTCCTCTGTGTAAACATGTTCTCTTAGCTCTGACCTACAGACAGGCATGGAGAAAAAAAAAGGTCATCTGCCTTAGGACAGAAGACAGACTCGATCCACTTAGGATGTCTGAAGCACATACCTGAGGGTGTGACTCTTCTCTTGACTGAGACCGGATGAACACGGGCGTCGTACAGCAGTCGAGACCGCTTCTGGCGCGGTGGTTGACTGGAGTTTATCATCCGGTCTACCGCAGTTCTGCTCTTTGTTCGGCGCTGCGATGAAGTCCCTGGGCCTGGAGAAGGTGAATCCATGTGACTGGAGTTGACGGGCAGGGCTTGGCTCCTCACTGGGCACCGCCGTTTTCGAGACATCTACGAGAGAACCTCAATGAACAAACCTCCATACAGTAGTGGATCTTATGAGATTGAGAGGAAAACGACCTGGAAGCATTTGTGTTCATCTCGTCACTAAAGTCTTTTTGGGTTGGCGTCGGGCCGAAGCCTCTCGTGTCCCGCACATAGATACTGTTTGGCCCACAAGGGGTCTGTGATTTTAGCGACCGATCTAAAGAGTTGAAAATAGCTTGGGAACGGGTCGACAAAGATGCCGGTTTTCTGAAAAAGCCACGGCTCTCGAACCCAACACCAGCGATATGCGGAAGATACTGTGAAACGCTTGAAAAAGACCAGGTACCCATTCTTTCCGGTGTAACCCTTTGATCCAGGCTCCCGATGTCCCTCCGGCTCACGGTGAGATTTTGGTTCTTGCCGTCGGCCTCGCCATGGTTTTGGCGTTCACACAACATCTGTGCTTTAGCAGGGACGTGCGACCCGTTCTCGGTCCGAGTGAGGGAGCCGCTCTGTGCTTTGGACCGAGAGAATCTTTGGGACCCGTTCTTGGTGTCAGTCTGCTCATCGGATGTGGGTCTGGGAGTGTGGGCTACTTTGGCAGGGGCCTGACTTGGGACGTCACATTTTGGCTGTCGCCTCCCTCCTAGCCTACATTTTGCCTGAGAATGACACTGAGTCTGGCTTGAAAGCGAAGATGGTCCCGTCAAATCTCCAGCTTTGTTACGAATAAAAATGGCTCGTTTTTGATGCAAGGGGACTTTCATGGTGCTGGCTTTAGCACTGTACATACTTGCTAGAGTTTGCACTTTGCTCAGAATACGCTCAGAGTTCTCCATGAGCGAGGGGTCCGCCACAGGGCTGGCCTCGAATAAGCCGATTCCCGTGATGTCTGAGACCATGCCCTCAAACAAGGCCCGGTTTGTTGACACAATCCTGGACTGTCGGGAACCTCGTCCAAGTTGAGTTTGACTTGGAAGTTCTTCGAGGTTTCTACTCGTCTTGGTCCCTTTATGTTTGCTTCCAGTCCAAGCGGGCGTCGTTTCAGGGCATTGTGGGGTACTTGAAAGAGTCCCTGAAGATTCTGTGAGACTTTCCTTTTCTTCCTTTGGTTCTTTGAGCTGCCATTCAGACCCCTTGGTCCTCGCCAACTCTGGAGGAACACTTTGACTTGTGTCATTACTCTGCGTAAAAGGTCCTTCTTCTTGCCATGGGGTCGCCTCTCGTTGACTGTTCTCTGCTCCTTCGTTGGGTTCTTGCTGTGATTGTTCATTGCTGAAATTTCCGCTTCCCCGCTCGGTTTTCTCCTCAACTTGACTGGACTGGATGCCGCTTGACGGCAGATTGACAAAGACCTCATCGTCGTCCGTCCGGGTGAAGAGTGGTGACTTATTTCCGTCTTTGGCTTCCACATCCATGAGCCTTGTCGGCATGTCGGCATGTCCATCATGATTATGAGAATCTTCCGGGAGTAGGGGAGAAGCCGGACCAGCTGGAGAAGGGAGCGCCACATCGTGATCGGGCTCCGTTTCGACTGCTTCCTTCCTGCCCTCGTCTTGGTGGTCACTTGTGAAACGCGATACCGAATCTTTCACCGTTTCCGTGGGGACTTGTGAGGAACTGTTCCTCCTCTCGGACGTCTCGTCGTGTTCCCGTCCGGCATCTTCTGCCTCTTCGTCCTCCACCAGCTCAGCGGCTGCCTCATAATAACTTCTGATTTTTTCAATGATCCTCTTGTCACGTTGGGTCAGAGCGGAGCCTCTTTTTGGCTTATCGCTCGGGCTGGCTCGATGACTGTCATCTGGATTCGTGGAGGGATCGGCGGCCTCCTCCTCATAAAATGTACGACTCGCCTGGCGGTCCTCCGTGACTGAGTTGGAAGAAGGAAAGTCTGTTGGGGCTGAGGGCGGGGTCGGCAAAATGAGAGGCTTCCCCGGCTCGCCTTTGTCTGGCGGGTTCCGAATATCTGTTTCTTGTTCCGACGCTTCCTCTGCGCGCGATGCGTTTTGCCCCTTCTCGTGGACCACGTGAGCACTTTCCAGCCCAATTTGAGGGCTAGCGGTCTGCTCTTCCACAGCTCTGTTCGGGCGAGTTTCCACGTCCTCCCGCAGCGGGTCCGGGCCGAGCGTGTCCTCTGGGGTGGAAGCAACTGGGGGCAGCGGGCAGGTGAAGTTGCTCTGGTAAGGTGGAGGCTGCGACTCGGTGGGCTGATCCAGGACCCGATCCTGAGAGGAACAGAAAGGGTATTCAGTTCCATGCCGGAGTCTATCGAGCACAAGGTCTGCTCACCGGAGAAACCAGCGCCTCCCTTGCTCGGCTCTGGTTGATCAACTCCAGGATCTCCTCGGTGATGGACAGAGTGGGGGGAGCGCAGAGGGCTGCGAAATCCTCTTCATCGTCCTAGGAAAACATATCTGTCAAGGGTGTAGGGTAAAATTGCAGTTGGTGGGTGTTTGCACGAAGCTTACCTCTTGCTCCCGTTCGCGGTTCCGCTCTGATTCCATCGGGATGACAGAGGAGGCCGGCGCACCGCTGCTTCCCGCCCAGCCAAAACAGTCGGCCCGGTTCAGCCCGCACTCGCCGTCGGCTTGCTGGGACACATTTGCAACGCTCGTCACAACACGTGCTGACTTCGGAAAACAAAGGGAGTACCGTGACGTGGTCTAACCTTCAGGGCTGCAAGGGGACGTCCCATGAGGATGAGCAGTTGGAGGAGAGAGGAGAAGAATGTTAGCGCAACGTAAACGACAACTCATTGGCTCTCCTAGCGAGATGCGACTCTGAAGTGGCACCGAACTGCCGATCTGAAAGCAGCCAGGTGTCGGCGTGTCACACGAGAGCTCACTGCTGTCGTCTTTGTCTTTTTGAGTCTCAAGTGTCCTTCGGTCTTGTCTCTGAAGTGGTCTTCTTCATATCTGTCTTTAGGTCTCCATATGTCTAAAAATGTACTTTGATGTCGCCAAGCAAGCCGACGGTTACGTCTTCAGGTGCGCGTCGAGGTCCATGTCGCCAAACCATCAATGTCTACCCCACCGGTGTCGTCTTGTCTCTTATTTTTGTCTTTGCGACCGCCCTCGAGTTCTTTTGGGCACTCGTGTCTCAAAAGGTCACCAGGTCTGCTCGAAAGTCAGATTGTCCCACCGTACGAGTCCTTTGGTGTATGTTTCTGTCCGCAAGTGGACTCCGATGTCCTCCTCGCTTTTGGAGTCAAGCCATGTATGTCCTCATGTGAACTTTTCGGTCTGCCGACGCATGGGCATTGTATTGAAAATTGTCCATGAAAATGCGTCCGTGTTAAAGCCTTTGCACATTTTTCCGTGACGCTTATCTGGGCCCCAAGTGGAGTTTCCCCGTCATGATGACTGTTGATTCATCTATGAGTCACGCGCAAAACACTCAATTCTGGCTCGGCGATGAAACGCCCCGAAGAGTTGCATCAGAATTTCTCTTTGATTGATTTACTCCATCGGGGGTTTTTGCTCACCGTGATGATTAAATGCTGCTTCGAGGTCCTTTGCTGGAGCTGGAACCAAAACAAAACGATCGGTCAACGTTTGTGGCTCCGACAAGTGACCTTGAAAGTCTCTTGAAAGGTCTGACATTGCCATGTTGACTGGAGCCAGGTCTGCGGGTGTACCTGACTGTCGCCTGGTCCGCCTGTAAGGCAGACTTCCCTCCAGTAGCAGTGGCAAACTCTTCCTGCTCTTTTCGGGCGTGTACGTGAGCAGCTGGGGTGGTTCTGGAAGGTCAGAGAAAACATCCGTCCCGTATAGTTCCACTACTCGCACCAAAGTCGACGGAAAGGAATGGTGAAAAGGGATGAAGAGGGTCGGTCGTCGTTTTGGCACCTGACTGACGTCGCCCTCGGCGATAGGCGTGTACGTCGTCCGGCCGCGGAGAAGCCGAAGAAAATTTTTTCAGGTGGTCATGCTCAAACTGGGGGGCTGCTGGAAAACAGGAAGCGGACGTTAGCTTCGCGCACACCAAAAGTAAGTCTGACACCGAATTTACAAAAACGCAATATGGCGACACATGAGGTCATTTGGTGGAGTCATTCGTGAGTTTGAATGACAGAGGATTTATTCTCATACAGAGCATTTTTTTGTCAATGTCAGACGCACAAAAAGCTGCGGGTTGCTCCCCGCCAAAGCATGATTTTTTTTCCTTCCTCCCCCCCAAAGAAATTCTAAGGGGAAATTTCCATCTACTGCACATTAAGGGAAACAAAGGAGTCCAGCAAATGTGTCAAACTTTATTCAACTTCCACACAAAAGGCACACTGACGGTTTTTGAGGAAATTCACGGCCCCCAAATATGGAAAGTGTCGTCTCAAGAAGTGAGCTCAGGAGTGTTCTAAAACTAAGCTGGACATTTCGAGTGAAAAAGGATTTTGTCGACCTTCGAGTACAGCCGCATGGACATTTTGCTTGGCAACCGGCAACGGCATGAAACGCTCCTTGGCTCGGTTGGGTTGGGTTGACACACATCAACAAAGTTGCTGATGAAACAAAAACCTACAGTGGCCAAAGATAAAACTTGAACCTGACAAAACCAACGAGTACACATTTTTCGGAAAATGCTCTTGTGAAAATCGCATCTTGATTTACAGTAAAATGTGGCTTGCCAGAATTAATTCAAAAACAAACAAACAAACACACACACTTAATGAAACAGGACTGGAAATTGCCTCACAAAAAAAAGAAAGAAAAAAGCGCTCCCTGGAATGAAACTTTCCATCTTTTCATCCTGTGTACAACATCACGTGACAGCGTGCTAGTTTGTTTTCACAAGTGATGCTGTTTAGGCGGATGTGTGTGTGAGTGTGTGTGTGAGTGTGTGTGTGCGCGCGTTGACTCACACTGGCAGATGTTGTCTCCGAGGACCTGTCTGGCCTGCAAGAGCGATTGGATCATCGGAAAATGTGGAGAAAGAGAAGAACATCCTTCCGTGAGGGGTGGCAAGTAAGCAAGTACAAATATTTGGTCACTGTATTGAAATATATTTCCAAAGGAGTTCTCCTCGACTTTGGTCTTTATTGATTGATTGACTTGGACTTCCGCTACTTGAAAACAGCAATTCGTAACTTCTCCTGAAGCTGACTCGGCGGGCGCTTTGTCTCTTTTGCAAGTGTCGACTTGGACTCGAGCTTTGGGTACGGACTAGCGCCCGAGTACTTGTGCCGCCTTGTGCCCTTTTCTGGCTGCCTCGCAGGAGGATCTCACTCCCAAAGACGTGCTTATATGTCTTTTCAGACTTGGTCTAGAATTGGCTGCTACTGAATGAGTTGAGACTCATAGGAAACAATAGAGGGCGTAGGAACACTCGTCGGAATGTCCGGCAGGGGGCAGCAGAGGCCACCACAAAACTCTTCTCGCGTCGACTTGGAGGAATTCTCACAACTTGAACCGCCGTCACGACGACATTTTGGGGGGATTGAGTTGCGTTATTTTATTCCTGACCTACCTTGTGCGGAAGAGTAGCCGGATGATTTTCCACAATGAGTTTCTTGAGGTAGTGAACCCACAGCCTCTTCTCCTCCATGTTCTTGGTCTGCGTTCGACCAAACAAAGGGGGATACAAAATACATACAGAAACAAAACCAAACTTGGTGACACAACGAAGACCGTCAAGCGAGAAGAGCGCCGACCCACGCGGAGGTGTTTGAGTCGTCCAGTCGAAGACTTGGCCCACCTCCGGAAGCCACGGAACCCACCCCAAAAAGTCCAAACAAAGCCCCGTTCTAGCCTAACAGTCCCCAACGTGTATTCAACAAGTGGTCATTTTGTTTTCGTCGTCAGACTTCAAGCATGGAGATTGACATTTGGTTGCGGGTAGAAGCCTGAAAACAAAAACAAAACATTCACCGTGAAAAAGTCTCGCGAAGCCATGCCTGGCAAGACACGGGAAGTCAAATATTTTGGTTTGGAAGCTGCCGCTTTATGCTCAATTGACTCAATTGCTCCCAACTGGGTTGTTTAACCCCCCCCCCCCCCAAAAGCTGACTGAGTACCACGACATTTCGAAGGCATTTCCATCATGGCTAGGCGGACAAAAGGGAGACACAGGAAGTCTGAGATTTGGGTTTGAAGCAGCCATCTTGTGCCTCAGTTCAGTGACTGCCAATCAGGTTTTGGGGTGGGGGGAGGGGGGCGGAATCTGTCACTTTGACTTGTCCACATGAACCTTGGTGGACATGAGCCAAGCCAAAGCAGCCATGCCTGACGAGACACATGAAGGCCAATATTTTGGTGTGAAATTGCCACCTTACACTCACCTGACTCAGTTGCTCTCAACAGGGTTAAAAAAAAAAAAAAAGTTGTGTCCCACAAAGGCAGCTTCACTGAGCGACACGACATTTGGGAATGACTCGCTACTTTAGAAGGAAGCTTTCACAAGTCACCTGGACGACGTGCTGCTGCTTGGGAATCATCAGGTCGGACACTCGGAAACACAGCGGCTCCTTCAGGGCGTCCACCAGCAGGAGGTTGCAGCACTGCGCGTAGCCCGCCCCCCCCCCCCCAAGAAAAAGAGAGAAAAAAAACTCACTCAGAAACGCCCGGCCAGCGGAACTTGCCGAAGAACGCGTCCGCCGTTTGCCGCCGCTTACAAAGATGTGCGTGCTGTACACAAAGCGCTCCAGGCGCTTCTTGGCGATCAGCAGCATCTTGTCGAAGAGGAAGAAGGCGCGCTCCTTCTTCACCCGGTGGACCTTGAAGGAGCCTTCCAGAACCAGCTCGCCAAAACCGCTCAGGTCGGGCCCGCTCCAGTTGACCAGCAGCGACTCGATTTCCTGAGGGGGAGCCCAATTGTCAGACGGGCCAAAGCGCGAGGCTGCCGCTCGACTGCAATCGCTGCCCCGACGAACGGCTTTTCCCACTTCCGCGCCGTCATCGGACACCAATTTCGGCGGGTGGCCGTCGGTGGCGGCTGGTGACATTTCATGGAAAATGTCCATTTTGTTCTTTGTTGACTGTACACTGCGGCTCCTCGCTATTTAGGGACAGCGAGTGCCTGCGAAGAGTTAAAATCTGCCAATGATTGACGCCCAGTATTGAAATTATTCTGATTGTTTATTGATTTATTTTTACGCCGGCGGTTTTCAGTGCGGGCGGCGCGGCGGTCGACTGGTGACTTGTCACAGTGCAGCGGTGCGGGCTTGGACTCCAGCTCCCGTGCGGAATTTGCATGTTCTCCGGTGCGGCTTTTCTCCGGGTACTCCGCTTTCCTCCCACATTCCAAAGACATGCACCGTAGGTTAACGGATGACCCGAAATTGTCCCGCGGCGCGATGGCGAGCGCAAACGGCCGTTGGTCTCGGCGTGTGGCCGGCGATCGGCTCGGGCCGTCCCCCCCGCCTTATGCCCGAAGGCGGCCGCCAACCTCGCGCGGCTCAAGCGCATTAGGAA
>NW_017804830.1:516582-522587 GCF_001891065.2 Hippocampus comes
GCGCACCAGCCTCTGGTTCTTCATGCACTCCCTCAGAACTGACACCGAGCTGCGAACGCACGCACGCACGCACCCGCGTGTCGACATCAGAAACACCTTTAAGCTCACCGGTTACCATCGGGCAGACACGTAACAGGATACGAGGTGCCAACCGCAGTGGAACGCAACTACCGATGACCTCTCACACGCGCCCCCCCCCCCAAAAAAAAAACATCCCTCATATTTACTTGAAGTTTCTCACGCAGAAAACAACTCAACCAAAGTAAAAAAAGAGTTTGAAAGACGCGGAGTGCGAGGGGGCGGGCTGACGATGCAGGCAGCCTGCGCGACACGTACGTCGCGTTGTTTCTGGGACGTCGTCATCCAAGCTGATCACGACGAGGACGCAATGAGAAAGGAAGACTCCAGTGGGACGCAACGACCGATGACTTCTCACACGCGCAACCCCCCCCCCCCCAAAAAAAAAAAAAAAAAACCCCCACATTTACTTGAAGTTTCTCACGCAGAAAACAACTCAACCAAAGTAAAAAAAGAGTTTGAAAGACGCGGAGTGCGAGGGGGCGGGCTGACGATGCAGGCAGCCTGCGCGACTGGTGGGTCAAATTGTTTCTGGGACGTCGTCATCCAAGCTGATCACGACAAGGACGCAACGAGAAAGGAAAGCCATTCGGCCAAATTTCAGCCCCGCGTTGATTTTGCACACGTCGGCGGCACAAAACGTTTCCCATCTCGTCTCCCGTTGGACGTGGAGGTGGAGCGGCTCCGAAAGGCTGCCCGGATTTTTTCTTTTCTTTTCTTTCTTTCTTTGGTTTGGATGACTGAAAGCATTTGACCTACTTTCACTTTGGGTTTGTTTTTTTTCCCTTTCAGTGAGGCGAGAAGCAGAGCGTCAACCGAGGTGACGGCGAGGGCCGACGGCGTTTCAACGGGATGCGGAAAACTTCTGGGCTTGAAGGAAAATGGAAGGGGGGGCGGCCCGGCGGTCGACCGGTTCGCGCGTCGGCCTCGCAGTGCAAAGGTGCGGGGTTCGATTCCGGCTCCGGCCTTCCTGCGTGGCATTGGCATGTTCTCCCCTGGGCCTGCGTGGCTTTTCCCCGGGTACTCTGCTTCCCTCCCACATTCCAAAAACAGGTTTCAATTGTCCCGCCGTGCGATTGTGATTGTTTCGTCGCCGTGCGCCCTGCGATTGGCTGGCGACCGGCTCAGGGTGTCCCCCGCCTACTGGCTCCGGCACCACCCCCCGCGCGACCCGTGTGAGGATAAAGTGGATCGGAAAGCGGATGGATGGACGGATGGCGAGCCGAAGGAGGCGCAAAGACATTTTTGGGACAAACAGACGGGAAACAGATGGAGGCGGCTACTCACTTGGGGTAGTTCATGCAGTACAGCGTGTAGATGTCGAACGCTTCACTCTGTTCAACACACAAGCAAACGCAAGACATGATACGGGTCAACCAAGAATCCTTTTCCGGTGGCGCTACCATCCGCCGCCATGGACGTGGTTTCGCCCGCCAACCGCCTCCGCTTTACAAGCTGCTCCTTTTATCGGCTTCGTCTCTTGATTCACGTTTTCCTCGCGCTCGTCAGCCTGTCCGAGGACAAGGCGTGGACGCACGCGCATGCAAACGGAGGGTGTCGCTCTGACACCCGGCATCAGAAATTCAACAAAGTGACGTGTGAGTGTGTGTGTGTGAGTCAATGACCCGCTGGTTGGGACCTGCTTCCTGTCATACGCGCGTGCACGCACACTCACTCAGCTGCTCACGCACACACGCACGCACACACTCGGACATGCGCGGCGGGCGGGCGGGCCCTCACCCTTTCCACAAAGCAGTCGGCGATGGCGGCGGCGTGCTGACTTCTCTCCAAGTCCTCCAGCAGTTCACTGCGGAGAAACGAGACAAGTTGACTTTGTCGGGTGCGGCGCCTGCGCCACCAGGGGAGGCCTCCACACGGTCACGAGCCCAACAACTGAACCAAATTCCAAGTTTTGTTCCATGAAATTGGCTGCCAGCCTGTCTATGTATTTTTTTTTTTTTGGTGGGTCAAATCATGTTCGACATGTCTCCCAAGTTTTATGTTTGACTTTTTTTTTCTAGCTGGGAGCAAGTGAATAATCAATGAATCTTAAAATGGCCACCTGAAATGCAAGTCGTGGACTTGTGGCCTCTTGACACTTTTTGGTGGCTCTACTCATGACGGGCACGTCTACAAAATTTTACATATAGCAAAGGTGTCAAACTGGCGATTTCTTTTTAGGCACGTCGACAAAATTTCCATATAGCAAAGGTGTCAAACTGGCGATTTCTTTTTCTCATCCATTTCGATATTCAAGTGGAAGACGATTGCAATTAAAAAAAAAAAAAAAACATTCAAGTGGAAGACGATTGCAATTAAAAAAAACAAACAAAAAAAAAAAACGTCTTTTTGGCAGCTCTGTGACACGACAAGAATGTTTTGGAGCGCAAAATGTTTTCAAAAGGGGCCGTGAGGCGGCGCAACCCCAGCGGGATGAGCCTTCGGCAGAAAATACAATGAATCCAGCGCGCTTGTCTTTCAACTATCCACTGGGCCCACGTGACATCATTTCCTGTGAGGAAAAACGAAGAGCAAATGTGACACGTATGGAAGCAAAATGCACGGCGGGCTTCCCGTAGCTTTTAAGGCGGGGGCTTTTGCGACTCGTTGCTTTTCTCATGACCCGACCGGGCTGCATTTTCAAGAAGACGAAGCGCGCCGGCAAAGCAGTCGGCCGCGACCGGCCGACGCGGTCACGGAAACGTGATGATGTCATCCACGCGAGGGGTGCCTCTCACTTGCGATGACATCACCGGGCTCGCGAGCTCATCACTGTTTGGCTTGGACGCGGTCCCGCACCGACAACGAGTTTCCCGAGCGCGCGCGACTCTCGCACTCTCACTTCACGAGGCACGCAAAGAACAAGCGCCCCGCGCTCTCCCCCCTCTGGCGCCGGGCCCGGTTTGTGGCCAGAAGACATTCTTTCGGGGGGCGGGGGGGAGGGTGGACGACGCTGAGGAGGAGGAGGAGGAGGAAGGAAACACAACGCTGCGGAGACTCGTGAAGACAAGGCGAGGGCCTTCTCCCGGCGCGCTGGCTTTTCTCGGCGCAAAAGGACGACAGCGCCCCGCTGCGAGCTCGCCCCTGTTTCAGAGTGTCGACGCTTGCCGCCGGTCGCTCTTCATCGCGCTCTGAAATCACTCGGCCGCCCCTCTCGGTTGGCAAGCGAATTTTCACTTTTCAAGTGCGGCAACTGATTCTTCAATTTCCAGGTTCAGTGACCCGGAAGGTCAACGTGACGAGGTCAACGTCATAGGCGTTTAGTCAGCAGGGGGCCATTCCACATTTCTTTTGCCCGGCGTTTCGGGGGGATTTCGAACATTCTGGGCGTGGAAAAATATGGATTCCAAAATACAAAATAAAGAATGTGAAGGTTCACAACGTGCGCTAAGGGACAAACAAGCGTTGACCGCGTGCGTGTTTGTCTTCACGCCATCGCCAGCGGGAAAATGACGGGACGCGGGTCCATCGTTGACGCGACTAAAAGAAGACAAATTGCAACCTTGGAGAAAGGAAAATGGCCGCCGTCACATCGCTTAAGTATACGGTGCGCGTGCGGATGCGGCGCGGCGGTCCGACTCCCTGCGGCGGCGCGACACAAGATAGCAAACCGAACAAAACGCGCCAGACGACACCGCGATGCAAGAGGAGGCGAGGCCCGGACAAAACGACGGAAAGGCGACACATGGAAACGCCATAAAACGGCGAGCGGCACGCCGCCAAGCCGCCCAAAGGAGCAGGGGGCACCAGACCGCAAAAAAATTGCACGCGCGGGACGAGCCCGCCGCGCGAACAGGCGCCGCAAAGGCAACGAGAACGCAAGCAGAGAGCAAATCGAAAGCTCCGTCATGCCGTGACGACTGAGCATGCGCAAAATCGGCGCCATTCCTTCAGTTCAAGTTACTTTTCACACACACACAGAGACAGACTCGGAGCCACTCTTGTTTTGTTGACTCCATCTGCGTGCGCGTTGAAGAAAAGCACAAAATGAGGTCAAAGTGTTCCCCCCCGCAGGAAATCAAGTTGAGGTTTTTAAGGGGGGGGGGCAATGGGGGGGATTTCTACGTGAAGCTGGTGCAGCACGCTCTTTCATTCTTGGAGGGTGACTTTGTGACACAACACACACACGGACGGCGAGAGAGTCCCGCGCGCACGCCACGCCACGCATTCTCCTTTGCTGGCTCACAGAAAAGTTCCCATGAGAAGCCACAGGCAGGAAGTCTGGAAGGAATGAAAACTTGCCGTGCGCGTGTGCGCGTGCGCGCGCGCGCTTGGGCTCACACGTTGGCGCGTTGCTCAATGTGTCACTTATGGGTGGGGGGGGCCGGGGGGGGTTCACAATGCGTGTGTGCGCGTTGGCACAAGCAAGCCAGAAAGGTCAATTCCTTGCAAGATTTGCTCGCTTTTCAACGACGGGCTGCGTCGAATCGGCCGCTCTCATTCGCTACCTTTGCGGACCGCGTTTGCGAGAGCGGCATTTCTCGCTCGCGCGCAACGGCTTCGAGCGGTCGGGGGGGGGCGTCCAAGGTCACGGCCATCGTGAGGCAAAAAGTCAGCCGTGGCCAACGGCAGCAGCGCTTGACAATGAACAGTCACAAAACAGGAAAGCAAACATTCCCGGCTGTAGCGGCGCCACGGTGGACGAGGTGAGCGCCAGCGTGCGCGCGGGATGCAAATGAGGCGCGGCGCTCCGGTACCTGTTGAACTCGTAGATGTCCTCGACGTTGCAAAACAGAGCGCTGACCTGCTCCGGGTCGACGGCGAGCGCGTCGCACTCGATGATGCAGCCCAGGTAGTCCTGCGCGCACACACAAAAACAAAAAGACGAGTGGGTGAGATGAGAGCCGCTTCGGCTGAAGGCCGCGGACCAAACGGTCCTCATACAAAAGCTTCCGCCGCGCAACTCCCGGAAACCTTTCGGACCTCAACTTATCTTTGGACTTTGTTGGACAAACCGCCGTTCGTTGTTGCCGATAACTTTTGGTGAAACCTTGACTAGGAACTTGATTTGGATCATTGCAAAAGTGGGCCATCAACCAGAGTTCTGATCGGCCCGGCTGCGGCCCAAGTCTCCAAAGACTCTTGGATTCGGTTGGCCGACACGTTTTCAGGACAAAGGTGGCCCACCTCGCGGTCCAAATTGCAAACTGGACGTTTTATTTCCCGTTGCCAAGAAGAAGCCTGCTTTGCGCCGGCGCCACGAACGACACCGAATGAGCGCGACTGCGTTTGGGCCGGCTTTTCGTGGGCGTTGGGCGGACGGGTTCCGTCTCCGCGGCTGCGACGGTCTGGCGACACATGAGACAGGAGGGTTTTGCTTCCGGGAGATCGGGCGAATCCCGCCGCCGCCTTTATTCCCGTTTGAAAAACTTCCCGAATGGACCGGCGGAGCTTTTGCACGTCTCTTCCTGGAAACAAACAATCGGAGGTGCAGCGACCGCCATGGCGGCCCTTGAACCCCGGCTGTGTTCCCCCCCCCCGGCTCCCGTTGCCCCAATCTCCCTGCGATCCTCGCGTGGCTCCCGGCCGGCTTTGCCGCAATCCTCCCGGCTCTCCGTCTTTTGGCGCTCCGCCTCCGAATACTCTGGCGCGCCGTCCCGCGCCCCCCTCCCCCGTCCGCTTTCTTTCCACTTGGCCGCCGCTCAGCAGCAGAACTCGTCTGGCGCCGCGTCCATTCCGCGGCCGCGGAAGACTCGGCGAATCCGACGACTTCGCCGAGCCGCGCTCATTCCGCACCGTTGCCGGATAAGGCGAGGAAGCGCCGCATACGCCATCGCCTCCGCTTTGTGCCGGATGGCCGCAAACGCGCGCGCGCGCACGGCCTTGTTATGGCAGTCGGTTCAGGTTCCCAGTGAGCGTGACATCATGTAGCCTCAATCAAATCCAGATTTGGAGATGACCACAAATAGAGGGGCTGCGAGGGAGGG
>NW_017804830.1:522644-525537 GCF_001891065.2 Hippocampus comes
GGGGGGGCGCACTGAGCACCAACACACGATCAGCTCTTGAGGAATTTGGGCTTTCTTATCAGAAGACTTTGCGCAGCATTAAAGGAGGTCACGCGTGCGCCTCTCGGAATGTAGCAAAGTTTCGGGGTTTCTTTTTTTAGGAGACGCCTCCAGATTGGTCGTCAGGGCAACGTGCCAACAGGATGAGCGCGAGACCCGCGATGGATGCCGATGGGTCCATTTTGGGAAAAGGACCGACGTAGCAGAATTCCATCGCGGTTTCCGAACACCTCCGATCGGGAACACGCGCCGCCCGTCGGTCAAGCGTTTTGAAATGTTCATTCCTGACCTTGAGGCCACGACGTCAACGGACGCACAAAAAACGCTAACCCGAAACTGTCCGGCAAGGGAAACAACTCCAATGCCCAAACTCGCTCAGCGCAACCTTCACCTTCTCAAACCTTGCGAATAGCAAGCAAGACACGGGCCGCGCTCGCGTTTTGCAACAATCAAAGCAAAGCTCGTTACGTTGACCAAAACGAACAAAATGACAACAACAAAGATTGGGCGGGAAAAAAAAAAAAGCCGCCATTTTCTGCTTTTAGCGTGAGCTAAGGTGAGAGCAAAAACGTCCTTTGTTTGTCCGATCACGTCAATCTTGAGCTTGCGGGGTTCATTTGAAATGTTTTGTTTGTCGCTGTGACCGCAGAAGGACGAGCGCCGTCGGAGACGTCAACTCCAATGGAGCCCCTTTGAAAGACGTTTATTTTTGGAATTTTTGGTTTTTAAATGATCGCTACCATATATATATATATTTTTTTGTAGATGACAAAATATGCAGCCAATCACATGTTTGGGGGTGTGGCAAACAACGACAGCAACAACAACAACAACAAAAAAACTAGCCAATGGCGTTTGGGCCATCGGCGACGGACGAACGACACCGATGGAGACAGAAGGGGGTCGCGGGTCCAATTTCAAAGGAAAAATGATCATATTCCCAACGTACATGTTTGTGTTGTCATAAGCGTGTCACCCCCCCAATCAGCCCCCCCCCCCAAAAAAAGCAGCGGGCCTCCTTAATACCTCAAAAGGTAAAACAAGAGCGCATTTGTCAAACTACTGGATGTCACATCGGCGTGGAACAAAGGGCCGGTACTTGAACATCTTTTGAAAAAAGAGCAGGTAAGCTCGCCTGCAGGCGTCACACCTGGCCGATGAATCTGCACGCGCACGCACATCAGAAGGTTTTGTGGGATTGCTTTGCCGAAACGTTTGATGATGTCATCATTGTCTGGTGATGTCATGTTGGTTTGTGAAAGCATGCAGTGATGTCATGTTTTGGGGGTGATGACATCATCGCGCATCATGGTTCGCGCGATTGAAAATGACACCCTACCTCAACCCCGACAAAAAAAAGGCAGGCTTTTTTTTTGGGGGGGGGGGGTTAAATTGTGTTTTTGTTCAAGTCAAAATGGCTCTCCTTTGTCGGGTGAGCACTTTGAGATCCAGTCATTCACGCCTCGACCGGATGAGCGGAACGCACTTGACTTTGGAGTCGGCGATCCTCCATCAAGCGTCTGCAGTTGCTCCAGAATGCCGCCGCTCGCCTCTTGACTGCTCCTCGTATCGAGAGGGAGCGTCACTCGTCTTCCAACTCATTTTGATTCGTTGGCTTTTGACACCGCACGAGATTTGCCTTTTTCGTTTGACTTGTTCTGCTGTCTTTGTTATTGGTTTCTCGTTAGATTGTCCCAACTATTTTTGTCCATGCGGAGCACCGGGCGTACGGCGGTGCTCGAGAAATAAACTCGAGCGAAGAGTTGCGTATTGGCGCGTCAATTAAAGCAGATCCTCGCGAGTGTTTTCATTTCCAATTCGCGCCTCGGACGGAGTGAACGGACGGATCGGGTGGGTGGCGCGACGCTGGTCTCACCTCCACGATGCTCTTGAGATCCCTGACGTAGGCCCGCTCCGTCTCCACGATCTCCATGACGACTCTCTCCAGCCGAGACAGCTGGCGGGGCGCAGGATCGGCCGGGCGCCCCCCCTTCGCCGCGCCCCCTCCCGCCGCCAGCGGGGTGAGGTCCAGGCTGATGTCGGACCGGTCGCTCTCGGGCGGGCGCGAGGAGGAGGCGGCGGCGGCGGCGTCGTAGGCGGGCACGGCGCCGTAAGGGAGCGACGAGGACGAGGACGAGGACGAGGCGTCCTGCAGGGACGCCGACGAGGCGGACGACGAGAGCGAGAGGGAGGCCGGCCGCTCGCCGTCCGAGCAGACCGTGTTGACCGAGGTGCACGACGACGACGAGGCTCCTCGCTCGCCCGGTGACATCAGCCTGCCCACGATCCCGCTCAGCGACGACACCGAGGACGGACGCCTGGCACCTGACGGGAACCACACGGAGACATCGATCGGCCATCGGCCCCTTCTGAGATCCGCCGGCAGAAAACCCACCGGCGTTTCGACGAGCTGTCGAGCTGCGTCTTTTCCATTCGCGTTGACGTTCTGCTTTGCGCTCAACACGTTGCACTCCGGCTTCTTTTTGGCAATAATCTTTGATCGGGATTCTATTTGATTTGTTTCCCAATCTTGAAACGGCGCGGCCCCGCCTAACCTCTCGGAGCGTTCCCGCCCGCTGCCTCGGGTCTGCGGACCGGACACTCTTGGAGGTAGCCAGAACCCAGCGGAGGCTCCAAATTGGGCATTTTGAGTCTCGGGCTTTTGACTCGCCGTGAGACCTGATCTGGAGGCGGACTGTTTGGGTGCTTTCTACTTTCTTTGTTATTCACTTGTTGTTGTCGTATGAATTCGTTTGGCTCCGCGGACGGCACTTTGTCGACAGCGGCGGTCGTTTGAAAGTGCCGGAGAAAGTTTTCAAGATGCGCACGCTTCCTGTTTTACGATGAGCTTTTT
>NW_017804830.1:525550-541801 GCF_001891065.2 Hippocampus comes
TTGCGGGGTCAGCGGGCGCTTGGGCGCCCGCCTGCCTTCGTCCCCACGTAACCTCGCTGGCGGCATCTCTCTGTTCGGCGCTCCCGGTGAGCCTTCAGACGCAGGTGTGACAGCCTGAAGGTGGGCGGGGCCGGATGGGGACCCGAGTCTAGTTTCACCGAGAGAACTTTTTTTTTTTTTTTTTAAGTTGAGCTTGGAGGGATTCTTCTTCAGCCGCGTCTGGCCGCCTCCCCCTTCCTAGAAATGCTCCCCCTTTTTCTGCTGCAGCTTATCTGGGGCGTTGCTTGATTTTCTGCTTGTTTCCTTTCTCTGCTCAGCATCAGCACAAGTAAAGTGGACTTTTCTTACCATTGTCTTCCGACACTCAAGTTTCCATCGCCACAAAGCATGCAACTTCCTTCCTTTGTGTGTGTGTGTGTGTGTGTGTGTGTGACAAAATGAAAGCGTTGGCACTACAAATTGGAGAGGACTGAGGAGGCAACAGATGACGCAGTTTTGCTTGGGAATGGGCAAACGCCGAGGCCAATTCGATGTCACGTGACAAAAACGGCGACATCAATGGAGAAGCATCGGAAGCAACGCCATGTTTCCGCCTGACTCAGACTGAAGATCAACTTTCTTCCACCTCATCGGCTTCAACTTGCCCAAACAAAACCCCACGGCGGAGAGGCTCTCACCGGCATTGCTGGACGATCTGGAACTCCCGCGACGCGAACCCTCAGGCATGATGCGATGAGGTCACAGGAACAGGAAGTAACCTAAACAAGGCGCGCGCGCAGAGTGAGGGCCGAGGCGCGACTTTTCGCACGCATGCAGGCACGACGTGCGGATGGCGCGCCGGTAAGGACGCCGAGCTACTACTGCAAGGCCGCTGATGCCGCCACGGGTTGCGCTGGCGCGCTGTCAGGGCAACCGCGAAGGGGCAAAACACGATCACAAAATGATCCATTTGGAGATGTCAATCAACTGGCATATGTATCGCCGCCACGAAGCCTTTTCCTTCCAAAAAAAACGCCGCTTCAAACCAAATTGGCCGACCTGTTCTATTTTGCACGTGGGTGCTTCAGACTTTTTGGGTGCGCCCGATTATGATCAACGAGCGCACCCAATTTCACCTCAATCAGTGAAACTGGCGCCTGGGGCAACATTTTTTTTTCCCAGGAGTGTATTACCATAAATGCTTCTTAAAAAAAATAATAAGAAGAAGAAAAAATAGATCTATATCCATCTATACATATAGCAGAAATTTTATTTTTAAAGTTGACTTTGGGGGAGTGAGAGAGTCAAGACTCACAATTGAAATCCCAATTCTGAAGCCGCCTCTCTCTTTTCAACCAAGCCTTCCTTTTTTTGCCACTCAAGCGGTATTTTATCCCAGGCAGGGTACAATTTTGTAAAGTGGCAGTTTGACGTTTGAGTTTCCAAGTGACGTCATCGCCATCGTCGACGCGCAGTCAACAATCGTTTTTGTTCGGAGCGGACCCGTTCGAAGCCTCGGCGCTGCCCCCGGCGGGTCGCCGGGCTAACTGCGGGCGGACAACGCCATGCCTCGTCCCCATCAAAGGTCGAGCAACTTTTTTTTTTTCTCGTTGCATTTCAAGCGCAAGCGAAACAAACGCGCGAGGAGCCTGACCTGCCTTCCAGATGAGCCTTCGTCGCCTCCGCGCAATTTCTTGCCACTCACGCGCGCGCGCGCGACCCCTCGGCTCGCACGCCAGCGCTCCAAAAAGCTCCGGAAGGCTCCATCGGCCCGCGTGACGTTTCCTCGGCGCAAGCGAGTCTCACCCGCCGCCGCGGCTCGACCAAGTCCGCGCGGGCGCCCTGCACGGCGGCGTCCGATCCGCTGCGACTGAGCGAGCCGCGGGGGAGGAAGGGACGGATGGAGGGAGGGAGGAAAGGAGAGAGAGAGAGAGGGAGGGAGGGAAGGCAGCGATGGAGGAGGTCCGAGAGAAAGAGCGAGAGAGAGAGAAAGAGAAAGAGAGGCGCCAGCTGCTCGCAAGCGCAGGAAAAGTCGTGCGCAGCGACAGGAAAAAAAAAAAAAAAAAGAAAAAAAGAAAAGCTGCGTGGAATGTTTCTCATCTTTGGAGATTTGCTGACATCGTCGCCGTAAATGGCGCCGTCAATTGCCTTTGAGCTGACTCACGAGACAAAGCAGACACTCGCACACACATCCTTTACGGATGCGTCTGTGTGTGTACTGCGCGTGCACACACCGCTCACGCGAAAACATACTTCCCCACACACGCAAACATACGCTCAAAAGTGTCTTTTTGGCAAAAATCTGTTGAAGGGGAAAACAAACAAACAACAACAACTTGAGGTCAGTTTGTACATCATCCACACGCGAGCAAACACTCAGGCACCACTGATTGTGGACTGCGGGCGCGCACGCGTGTCAGATGGCATCTCGCACGCGCCACAGACAAGACAGCAGAAATGCAAGTCAAGTGCAGCCATTCGTGCGGGAGCCAAACGTGCCGAGCAGCGCCGACGTCCAAAGTGACGACTTTGGTCCTGCGCCTACGTGCTTACGTGACACTCCAAACATCGAGCCAATTTTGTGGCAATCGGTGAAACCGGTGCCCGCTTCATCCACACCATCAAAATTGAGCCAAGATGGCGGACGGGGCAAAGCAAGGCAAGGCGGCTTCTATTCAAGTCAATGTGCCTCACACAAGCCGAGAAGCAACACCGAAAAGCGTTTCCACACACAAAAATAAGTCCGATTTTTGTTTTTTTTTTTGGGGGGGGCGCATTGAGAACCAGAGACAGACGGCATGCACGCAAAAGCACGAGATACACAAAAAGGGACCAGGAAAAAAAAAAAAGCGGCGTGACATGGCCTTGTCCCAGGCGGGCGTCTTTTCTCTTTGCTTCATTGACGGCTTCTTACGAGTGGACAAACGCACACGCGTGCACGCAAAGCGTCCAAACACAAACGGAAGCAGACAAAGAGCCGCCGCCACCGAAGGACGCCGGGCGCGGCGAAAAGTGCTGAGCCGGCCCCTTTTTGTGTGTTATTCCAAGACCGCCGGCCGACATTCCTGTTGCCAGTTCCCCCGGCGCGATCGCCCGCCTCCTCTTCGCAGAGGTCAAAGGTCAGGAGTGAGCAAAGGGGCAACGCGGCCCCCTCGGCCTTCGCACCGGTTCGGATTTAGCGGCAAAGCGAGAGGGACCGCGCGGTCGGCGTCGAAAAAGTTTGCGGCCGGAGTTCCGCCGGGCTCTTTTGCTCCGCCGCTTGCATCCTCTTCCCAAACAACGTTCACGACGTCCCTCGGCTCCTTCAGAAACAGGCCGACTTCAAAAAAAAATCAAGTCTCATGCCGAGTCAAAAGCCAAAGACTCAAAATGACGAATGTTCAAGACTGTCAGCGAGGGGGCTCGCCAAACGTTCATTCCAAAGCGAGCGACGAGGCTCCGTCCCCGAGAGGTCGGGTGGGGCGCGGCCGTTTCAAGATTGGAAAAAAACAACAACAAAATAACAAAAAATAGCATCTGAAATAGAACTGAAAAATGTATCGGGAGCCAGTGAAAGGGATGCCCGAGGAGGAGGAGGAGGGATGCGCTCCCTCTTCCGAGTTGCAGTCCAGAGGCCAGCAGCGGCATTCTGGAGCGACTGGAGACGCTTGATGGAGGATGGACTGACTCCAAAGTCAAGCGCGTCATCCAGCCGATCACTCCAAACGACATCGGGCGCAAGCAAGCGTGCGCTTGTCACCCAAACTGTCTTTGAAAAACGACGTGGGGCATCACAAGCACGCACACTTGCGGCAGAAAGAAACTCTCAAACAGAATCGTTGGCAGAAGGACCCGCCGCTCGCGTATGCCAGACAGATTCTGACAATCCAACTGCCCCCCCCCCCGCCGCAGACTGAGATGACTCACGTTTCATTTGTCTTCTTCTTGAGTCAGACAGCGAGAGGGCTTCACCACTGCCTGCTCAGATCTCACGCACGCACGCACAAGCAGGCCGAAGCCACGTGTCGCAAGTTGACGACGCGAAGCCAGCAAAATGCGCAGCAAAGACGCCGACGGAAATGCAGAACCGGATGGCGGTCACGGTGCGGCGAGGGTCCGATCGAGTCGTGGGGGGTCGTGTCTTGAAATGTGGAAGCGCTCGCATCCGCTCCTGAGCGAAGACATTTCGACTCGTTTCACGTCGTGAAGAAAACGAGGAGGAATCGTTTTTCATGGCGGCATTTCGCGTTGATTCTTGGGGGGATTGCATCAACAATCAATGAAGCACACTTTGAACGAGACGACTCAATGCATGAATGAGAGACATCTTCGTAAAAGTGATTGCACTTTTACAAAAATGTATGAATAAATGCACGCTTTTTGGGGGGTGTTCTTGACACTGACTCCATGAAAGAGGGCCTGGTGAGAAAAGAAGGGCAAAGCAAAAGTGACGCTCGCTGGCTGGCCCGATTGAACTCGGACTCGAGTCGAAGGCCGGCAGCCACTCGCGGGATGCCTCGAATTCTTTCCCAGGTCCGTCGTTAAGCTCCGCCGCTCGCGTCCGGATCGAGTCGCGCCGCGCCAACGAGCCAAACGCGCGCCAGCAGAAGAAGCGAAGAGGAGGCGCGCGAGATGGTCGAGCGGGCCCGTTCAAAAGTGACGTCGGCGGCTCCCATTGAAAGCCCCCCCCGCCCCCCCTGCTTTCGTGTTGACTTTCCAGCCGTTCCCACGACACCAAATGACCCGGGCGGGCTTCCTCTCTCGCTCGCTCGGCCGTCGGCCCGCTTCTCGCTGGCCTAAAAAGGAGAAGAAGTCCTGCGGCTGTGGGCTGCCTCCGTTTGAATTTGAATTTCGTTTTTTTTTTTTTGAACGCAATGTTTGGCATCGATGGCGGCACAAGTGTCCACCTCACTCCTTTTTTTTTTTTCCCAAGGTGCACAGCCTCGACGAAATGGCGCTTCTTCTTCATGTTTCCTGCGTAGCCGTTTTCATTTGGCAGAAAATCTGTTCCAAAATGGCACTTTTTGTGGTTGTTCTCATCGGCGTTGCTTTGGCCAAAACTCGGCTTGAAGGCATTGTCAAGTGAAAAGAAAAACGGAGAAGATCGTTGCTGGCGACCCCGCCGCATTTGCTTCAAAGCGGTGAAAGAAAAGACGCCGCTGTCGCCGCTCTGAATCTGCACCGAAAGCGAGCCCGGCCAATCGAAGAACAAGCACTTGCTCCTGTGTGCCTGAACGATGCGTTCAGGAACAACTTGGAAATTAGTCAACAGTCCTTCTTTTTCTTGCATCGCCTTTGCGTGCAGTCATACCACGCCAAGAGGTCAATTCGCGTCTGGGGTCAAGGCTGAGACGCTCGCCAAACCGGCTGCCATCGTAATTAACGGTCAGATATCCTTCATCTGCTGCCGAGATGAACCAGTATTAGTGCCGCAACGCTGAGCTGAGAGGAGTGATGGCTTCATGAACAATCCTGTCTCTCTTACAGTGACTCCCGGTGGTCAAGGTGGGCACAGCAGAAGACAAGCGCAAAGACCTTTCCATTGATGCAGGATGAAAAAAAACGGTTTATTCTTTTAAAATGGAACCATGTCATGTCTTAATATGTTTTTGAACAAAACTTTTTTTTTAATCACTAATATTTCTTTACTCATTAAAATTCAACATTTGTGTTTGCGTTTTAAGGAAGGCTGGAACAGAGGCACTTGCATTCATTTCAATGGGAAAAGATGATCTGAGTCGCGAGCGTGGTCACGTCATCAATTCAACTTGTATCTCAAGTCACCACCGTCGCGTTAAGCCCCGCCTATTTGCAGATTGGCTGGGAAAACTCGCAAGTTGCGGTCCTCGCGAGTCAAGGTCCTGCTCCGTCATCGAAGCGATTTGGAACGATTGAAACGCTCTCGCCGTCGTCATAGAAACAAGGCGACGTTCAAGTCAACAAACCACTGGACGGGAGGTCGGACATCTTCCTCAGCGTTCGGCCGCCGCTCGTCCGTTCGCCGGAGCCGAGCGCGCGGCCGCGGCCGAGCTGCTCCCGGAAGGCGTCGCAGAACAGGAAGTAGATGAGCGGGTCCAGGCAGACGTTGAGGACGGACACTGCGACGGTGGCGTCCTTCAGGTAGAAAAAAGCCAACCTGGCCGAGCAGCCGGACGGCTTGAGCACGGCGTAGGGCAGGCGCACCAGGTGGTAGGGCACGAAACACACGCAGAAGACGCTCACCAGGGCCAGGATGTTCCTGCGGGACTTGAGCAGCTTGCGGGCGGCGGAGGACGCCGCCCGCCGCCGCTGCGCCGCCGCCAGCCTGCGGGAGGTGCTGCTGTAGAAGAAGAGCAGCGCCAGCAGAACCAGCAGGAAGACGGCGGTGGAGAAGCCGTGCACCGCCTTGGGAGAAAAAGGGAAAAGGCCACTTAATTCCAGCCGCTTGGCCATCCGGGCCGCCGTCGTGGGCCCAATTTTCGCTCCGGCGGCGCTTGTTGAACACGCTGAAAACGAAAGGCTTCTCCGGAGAGGGAGGGCAACTCTTGTTCATCGGTCCGCAGATTAAAACAGCCATCGAATCGAGTGCCAAAGCTGCTGACCAGTTTACCTGCCAACCAACCAACCAACCCCTTGAATCAATTGTCTCACCGACTGACTTGCTCATCACTTAGCCAACCAACCAACCAGTTGACCAACTCAATCAATCAATCGATCAATCGTCCGTAAGCCAGTCGACTGACTCGGCAACTTCCGGGCTCGTTTGTCCCGTCGCACATTCAAATGCCAAACGTCAGCATTAAAAATCCAACTCAAAATGGGCCAACCTTGTAGAGGCGCTTGAGCTGTCCGCTTTGGAGGTCGTCGCAGCTCGCGACGCCGGCGATCAGCGGCGCAGGAGCCTCCGGAGCGACCAGCGACAGGATGACGTAAGCGCCCGCCACGGCGAGGAGGACGAGCCACGTGGCCGCCGAGACGACGTGAGCCGCCCGCACCGATTGCAGCAGAGGAGTTCCCAAAGGGTGGACGATCTTCAGGTACCTGGCGGGAGCGGCCCGTGAGCGACGCCGCAGAAAACGGGCGGCGGAACGCCCGTGGCCGGCCCGTTGGCAAAAGCGCCGTTTTTCCTTTCCCCGTTTCACTGTTTCACCCGGCGCAAGGCGTACCTGTGGGTGGCAATGTATCCCATGAACAGGATGCTGGCGTACATGTTGAGGTAGAAGGCGGGCGCGCCGAAGCTGCAGTAGGACCGAAGCGGCGGCTGCGAAGCGCCGGCGTGCCTGGCGATGCGGAAGGGAAGGCAAAGGCTCAGCAAGAAGTCGGCCGCCGCCAGGTTCTTCAGGTAGACGGTGACGCAGCGCGACGAGCGGGCGCCCAGCAGGAACACCTTCAGCGTCAGGCCGTTCAGCAGCAGGCCCGTCTGCTTGACACAAATCGAGACCTTGAGGGGCGGGAGGCCGCTTGAGGACGGCGGCTTTGTGCCGAAGCCGGCCCGACGAACTCTCGCGTGACGACTCGTTTTCGCCATTCGGCCACGTTTGCGCACCGTTAAAAAAGAGATCTATGCGTGCGTCCGACATGTCGTTTTGGAAGAGTCTCACCAGGAAGACCAGGCTGTAGACGGCCGCGAAGATGTGACGGGTCCAGGCGGCGGGCGGGTACCCGCACGTGGAAAAGCTCTCGTTGGAAGACCGGTTGAAGGGCGCGGGCGCTCCGACCACCGCGCTCATGGTTGCGGATCCTCGGGAGGAGATGCGGAAACTTCCGTGCTCTGCGCGAGGAACGCCGGGACGGACTGCGAGTGAGAGGAAGGGAAACAACATTTCTGTTGTGGGGCGCCGCGACCTTTCCGGATGGCTTCTCGCGAAAAGTCGGACGAGAGGACGGGAGCGCAGAGGGGCCTCGATGTCCACCCCAAGTAAAAGGGATGCTCGCGTGTGGGAGGGCTCTCTCGGAGCACGGGAACACAACACCGGTTTGTCACTTTTCAGGAAGTCATCGTCCGAGGTCGTCCTTTACCGGCTCGGCGGCAACGACGCAAACGGTTCGCTGCTGACGCCGCTGCTCAAAAGTAGCGTTTGCTTCGGCGATGTTGGCAAAGTTGGCTTGAAGGAATGATTCGGGATCGAAGCCAATTTCTGGACAGCTGCACACCTGAGGGGTGGGATGGGGGGATGGGGGGGCGCAACCACTCCCGGGCTCTCCAAACGGGGACTGGAATGCACTCGGCCGTGTTTACAGACATGAGGAGGCCTCGGAACCTCCAAACACGTCCAAACTATCCTCAAATAGCTTCGGAACGCCACAAAAGGGACCCGAGATGTTAACGCTGGCCTTCTTGCAGAAAAGACAAGAGAACGCTCAGACGCTTCCTTCAAAATGTCAAACCGCCACCAAGGCCACACACACGCACACACACACACGCAGACGTGATACGCAGGAGCTTGTCAACTCACCTCCAGTATGTGCGCTCGACTGCTCGCCACTTCCTCCTGCGCCGCCGCCTGATCTGCTGCGGTGTACGCGTCATTTGCATGACAAACACGCGCGCTCGCAGGGGCAGCTTTCCAACGAAGGCGTATTCCGTTCAAGCGAGCGTGACTTTGTCTTGCTTTTGGAGGTGTTGCAACGTCTTGGGAGGGCCGACCAACCCACACCCAAAAATGACCCATCGCCGGACAAACCCGGGACTGCTCGCCAGTCAATGGCAGAGCGCACACGGACAACCGATCCACCCACCGCTCACCGACGGTCGCCTTGTTGAGTACGGCCGCCGTTTGCCGCGCATACGAGCGACTTCCACATCCTTTTTCTCAATAATGTGGAAGTGGCATTGACTTTCGGGACATTCCAACGCTTCGTGTAAACAAGCTTTGCGTGGCTCAGGGTCAGAAAACTACAAAAATCCACCTGAGCTCGACGTCAACCTCTGACAACGTCGAAGCCGTCGCCGCAGCACCCCTTGGGGCGCCGATTGGCCACGATTTGACGTTCGCGAGGGGAGAAAAAGCTTCATGTTCGAAAAACGACAACCAATCGCCAGCAAATAATCTTTTCCCAGTCGACACAGGTGGGACGCGTGTTGAGACTTTCGGTAGCGGTTCTCCACCGTTGAGCTTTTGCTCCTAGCCCTTGGGTGAAGACGGCAGACTTTTTCGGGCGGGTTTGGCGAATGGACGCGACACGCCCGCTCCAAAACGCCCGCTTTGGAGCGTCGCTTCTGCGCACTCGCGCCGAAGCGTGACAGTGAGCTCACGGATTGTCCGATCGGCTCACGGGAGAAGGGCGAGGAAAATTTACAAAGCCTCCGCCCGCCCGCAACGGTTCATTGGTAAAAGACGTCACCGTTTCCGCCGACGGCGAGGTGACGTTTTGAGTTGGTTTAAGCGTGACCGCACTGCCCTCTTTTGGTGACGTCGCACAACTGCAGACGACAGAACCCGAAGTCAGCGTTGCGCGCCTCAAGTGTCCGCGAGGGGGCGGTAAAGTGCACTAAAAATGAAACACGGCACGCGGCGCGGCTCTGCGACGAATCCATCAAGTCAGTGCTCGATCTTGATGGGTGATTGACCGCTGCGATTTTAGTTTTGGATGAACAACAAACGAAATGTGGGTTTTTTTTGAGTGACCGTTTTAAGTTTAAAGCGCTTTTTTTGCTCGATCTTGATGGATGATTGACCGCTGTGATTTTAGTTTGGGATGAACAACAAACGAGATGTGGGGTTTTTGTTTTTTGAGTGACCGTTTTAAGTTTAAAGCGCTTTTATTTGTGCTTTCAAGTACAAATGAGAGAGACGATGCAAAAGCTCTCAGGCTCAAATGGTCCCCTCACAGCAAGCGACCTTTCTCTCTTCTCACCTTCCCTCGTCTCCTCGAGCTCTCATGCTCAAGTGGTCCCCTCACAGCAAGCGACCTTTACCTTTCTCTCTTCTCACCTTCCCTCGTCTCCTCGCTTGCTCTCTCTCATGAGTCCTCATCTCTTCGGGTCCTCTCCGACTTGGCCGCCAGCCGCTCGTGTCAGGTTCCTCTCGAGCGTGTGGCTGCTTCCCGAGTTTCCCGGGACGTTTCCCCCGACCTACGACGGCGCTAAATGTTGCTGAGACTGGGCGCGGCGGCGAGAGAGACGGTCCCGTCCCCTGCCGCGAGCTTCCCCAGCAAAGACTCTCGGAACCTCCGGCACATGAGGAAGTAGATGACGGGATCCAGGCAGACGTTGACGGCGGACAGGAAGAGCGTGGCTTCCTTGGCCTGGAAGAGCAGGAAGCGCGAGCCCCGGCTGAAAGCGGACCCGGGCATCTGGCTGAGGGTGTAGGGCACGCGGCAGACGTGGTAGGGCACGAAGCAGACGAGGAAGACGGCCAGGAGGCAGAAGATGCTGCGGTTGGACTTGCGCCGCACGTCGTCGCTGCCGCGGCTGACGCGGCGGTAGGAGCGGTAGATGCGACGGGTGATGGAGGAGTAGCAGAAAGCCAGAACCAGCGCGGTGAGCCAGAACAGGCCCACGCTGAAGAAGGTGGACGCCCGGTGCCACTGGACCCCCAGCGGGCTTTTCAGCCTCATGCAGCGGCGAGACGTCTCCCGGTCGGCCGGCCGGCCGGCCAGCGCGGCGTTGGGCAGCGCGCACAGGGCGAGGAGGCCCCAGCCGAGCAGCGCCAGGACCCGGGCCGCGCCCGCGCTCTGCAGGACGTGGCCCCACGCCGAGCCCGGGGGACGCACGATCTTGACGTAGCGTTCCAGGCTGATGAGGCCCATGAAGAGGATGCCCGCGTACATGGACGAGTAGAAGAGCACCGACGTGTAGCGGCACGTGAGCGCCTGCAGCCGCCAGCCGCCCAGCCCCAGCTGCGCCGCCGCCCGGAAGGGGAAGGTGGCCAGCATCAGGAGGTCGGCCACCACCATGTTCTTCAGGTACACCACCAGGGCGGAGTCGCTGGGCACCCGGAAGAAGATCCAGGCGGCGGCGCCGTTGAGCGGCGCGCCCACCGCGCACACCACGAAGTAGAGCGAGGGCAGCACCTGACGCGTCAACACGCTGCTCACGTCGGACTGGTTGACGGGGAGATGGCCGGAGACGTTCAGAGGTCCCATCCCTGAAAAGGCCGCACACCAAGAGCAGCAACGTCAAGGCCATGAGAAGTGCTTTGTGAATCAACGTCTTCGAGGGGGCGTGGCCACGACAAGTGCTTCGCGAATCAACGTCTTCGAGGGGGCGTGGCCACGACAAGTGCTTCGCGAATCAACGTCTTCGAGGGGGTTGTGGCCACTTCCCCAACCCGCGCCGCTCCGCGACTCTCGGGCTCTTTCGACTCCCGCGGCGCTACGCCCCACAAGTGCTCGGGGGCGAACCAAATTCCCCGTTAGCCGCGTCGTTTACCGAGAGTCACAGAGTTCCTTCCTTCCTTCCTTCCCGGGGGCATCGTTCTCCTTCAGCGAGGCACCCCCGTAAGGACGGCGCTCAAGTCAAAGCAGAAGATACACGAGAAGGCCCGCAACTCTCAGAACCGGTCGCCACAGGAAGCGAGTTCAGTCCACATTCTTGCACTCCAACTATCGCGCAAACAACTCGCGCACGTCGGCCGTTTCATGCAGCAACTCCGCCAACATTCCTGGAGCGGAACGAGACCATCGTGAGTCCATCCCGAGATGCGGCATCTCGATCACAACGCAATCGAGCAAAGCAACTCAATCTAGCTGGCGTATTGTTTCATGATCTTGGTCAGAAGTTGCGCTGGTTTATGGAAATAAAGTGACGAGCTTGTTTTAGGGGGATACAAAACATCAAATGTCCCCGAGTCAAGTGTTGCGAGCAAGAAGGAGTTTACTCACCGCATACACAGAGAAAGAAAAGGCAAGCGGCAGGACTTGAGGCTTGTTATCGTTGTCACTCTTCACGTTGCGAGATCTTCACTTTTGTGTTCGCCCCCCCGCCGCGTCGTCCGATGTCCCTCCTCCCCATGCGGCGTCTCTGTCTCTCTCTCTCTCTCTCTCTCGCTCTCGACTCCAAGCCGGTGCGCCAACGTCATGTTGGTCCTCTCGTTCAAGAGGAAAAAGGTTTGAGATGAAAGTTCATATCATGAGGTGATGTGTAAACATCATTTTTCAGATTCTTGGAGCGGACGTGTTGGAAGTGTGCAATTTACGGATGGCAGCAGATTGCAGTGGTGGACCGTGAGTCGCACTTATCACTGGGGAAAAAAAAAATCGGTGGACCGTAAGTTGCACTTATCACTGGGGGGAAAAAAAAATGAAAGACTGACGTGTCTGTCACCACTAATATTTCAGCTCGGACCAATGTCAAAAAAAAGATTTTTTAACTTTATGTCGACAAATTTCTGAAGGTGAATGAAAGCAATCGTTTTAAGCGGTCGGGTGGAAATGCTTCATGTCCCCCACGCAGCCACTTTCTCAGTCGTGTTCTTCAGCGATGACAAGTCCGTAAAAGCGAGTTGGAAAGCAAGTTCATTTCAAACGGAGGGACATCGGCCCAAAATGTTTGAGTTAAATTGAAAGGATGATTTGGGGGCAGTCATCGAGCCGACTGAATGATTTCCACTTCACACCACTTGAAATCATTCGCCTGCGTCACCTCAAGAAATTCATTGCGACACGGAGGTCACATTTTCAAGTTGCACCAAATGAATTCTTTGGCATCAGTCAAAGCTCAAATACAGACTTTGTTTTTCTCTTTTGAACTATCCCGTGTTTCATTTCTCCAAAGCGCTCCGTCGCCCCGCCCCTTTTTGCGGCCTTGTTCCACGCTTCGACCGAGCCCGCGTCCGCGGCCCCTCGGCCGAAGCGTACGACCCCCAATTCATTGGGGATTTGACCAAAACGCCGGGAAAGACACATTTTATCACGTGTTTGAAAGTCGCCTTCGTCTTTTGTCCCTGCCTTAGCGACCTTCTGCACTTTGGCTGCAAATAGCGCACCGCAAATCTCGGCGCGGAGCCCGCTCGAGGGGTTTTCCAAGCCAAACGGGAACTTTTGGACAATGCGCCACCGCTTTGAAGTTTTTCCACCTTACTGCGGAGGAGATAAGAGGAAGCGTTCCAGACCGAGCGCCGTTGTCACTCCGCGCACCGCCTCGCTGCGCAGGAGAATGGCAGGAAGGGGCGTCGAGCAAAAGGCCGAGCGCTCCACGGCGGCGGGAAGTCGAGCATCTCCGCTGAAACAACACGTGCGCACGTGCACAAGCGCCACTTGGGGCCTTCCTCGCATGCGAGCAGAAATCTAAACAGCGCGCTGTTTGTTTGAATGATCCACTTGCGCAAACACCTTTGATGTTTGAACGCTTCTGCGCACGTTGTCCAGAAGGAGCGAGACACCGTTTGGCCAAATTGCCTTTCCGCCTTACCTCCCGACATTGGGATTTGGGCCCGTTCTACTGCCACTTCTTTTTTCTCACCTTGCCCTCTGCTGCAGGTCTGTGGCCACGATGCCACGGTGTGCTCACGTTGCCCACTCGGCAACGGGCATCCATCGAGGCCTCTGTCTGTGCTGTGTGAAGCTTTCTTTCTTTTTTTTACCTTGAACAGTGGGGAGAGGTTGAGACGAGCCCAACTCGTCGATCTTTGTCAACTCGAGAACTTGGCCAGCCATCTTTTGAGTCATACTTGGAGCTAAAGCGATTTCAACTTGAACGCAAGCCACTCAGGTTCACAGTTCGACGCGTTCGGGCCGACGGTTGTTGGAGCGGCCACGAGAAAAAAAGAGGAGGGCACGTCAACGGACCTGAAAATTGGAAGGACACGGTTTCGTTTTGGCAAGGCGAACCAATGTCACGCCGGTGTTGACGAGCCCAGTTTGTTACGAGCACTTCGAAGACCCGTTTTCTCAACCGTTTTGCCAATGATCAGGCACTCGCAAAAAAAACAAAAAGCAGACCTCTGGCTTCAAGATATTGCACGTGTACATGGACGGAATCCCGGACGAAAACATTCCAAGTACACAAGTGCATGGGTGGAATCGTCCTTTGCAAGCCACAATGCTGCCGAGCTCACGCGCGGAGCGACCGACAAGGCGACGTAACTCGCTCAGCGACGACAATGTCGGACACCAAGCCAAGGTGAACGTCGTCCCCCGGCAGGCAATTTAGCGCACGGCACAGCGTCGAATTGCAAACGCTAACGCCGCAGCCCATACAGCTTTGCCTTCTTCCACTCCCGATGGGTCTCGTCTCCACTCCGTGTCTGTCGCGTCCATGTTTGGTCCGACGGACATCTTGCCAACAAGCTCCTCTTTCCTACAACCTCCCCTCCCCCCCCCAAAAAAAATCCCCGGATCCCCTCAGGCGAGTGCGAAACGTGGCTTTCTGCCTGGCGATGGCCACTTTCCATCGCGAGCCTTCCGATTGTTGTCGTTGATGTTTCGCTCTGTTCTGTTCTCTCTAAACAAACAGAGTGGACGGTTAAAGCGTTTTGCTTACTTGTCTTTAATCGACATAACTCTGGAAGCACATGTACGGAACTCAGTCTCGGAACATCGGGGAGAACATACGTCACTTCCTGTTCCCTCACCCAAAGCTGTCCCCCTAGCAACAACTCTATCTAACAATGCTATTGTGACACTTGAAGTGACGTCACATTTCCACGTTTGTCGCTGGCCGCGATCCGACTTCGGGAAAATATTTATTGTGTCAAACTTACGAACTAGACATTGTTCTTTTCATGCTTTATTTCATGGATTAAAAAAATATATTTGACTTGTAACAGAAAAATATGTCATTTGGGGATTTTCTAAAATGACTTCACACTTCTTTTGATCCCAGTTTGAAACCCTAACCCTTGTTTAAAACCCGCACCTTAATATCAAATCTTACTTTGAAACCTCGCCCTTGAAAATGGGCTTCCGTCGACAAGCACTTTATCGCTCATGTGCCAGTTGGTGGGACTCGATCGTAACTCATCTTGATGGGCCAACAAAGGCGCTATTGCGCGTGCGCGGACACACGCTTGGTCTCTTCGATGAAAGGGAGTGTGGCCTTGCGATTGGGACGGTTTGCGGTGGACTCTTTTTTTTTTTCACCTGTGAGAAGCATGTCCACATGCTGATGGGACTTGCGGTTGAAGCGCCGGTCACAAACAATACAAGTCATCGGGATTATGAGCAGTGAGGTATTTATTTATTTGGGGGGTGGGTTTTTGATGCTTTGCAATCTGTCCGACTCTGAATTTGCACCGTCTCCGAAGCATTCCTTGATGAGCGTGGCGCTCTAAATGGCTCTGAGTGGTGTGATTCAAAAGTGAAGGCAAAGGCACGGGCTCGTTCAAAGTCGCCCGGAGATGAGACGCGCGCACGTCACTGCAGGCGATGACTTCCAAGTCCGCGACGCAAATTCATTCATAAACAATCAAAGTGTGCCATGGATCCCGATGAAACTTGCACAATCCGCAAAGTCGGGCCACCCACCCTCAGATTTGAGCCAATCGCGCCTTCTGGTGGCTGCGCATATATTTCTGGGTTCCGCACGGCGGGCGTGTCATTGACCGAGACGCGAGAATCGCTGCGTTTGCAACTCGGTGAGTCAGAAGATGTTTGCCAAAGTGCTCAGTTCATGGCCAAGAAAGAGATATGGGAAAAATCAAGTGACTTTTTTTTCCAAGCCAAATTTAGCTTTTTTTTCCCCAGAAAAAAGCGTGCGCGCACTTGGTTCCAAGAATCCCTTTATGTTGGTTTATTTATTGCATAGCACAGAGGGAGAAACTCTTGTTACTTACAAAAAGAAGTCACAATGACGAACGTGTAACACCCCACCTTGAAAAAACCCCCAACACACAATGTTATTTGGGCACTTGGAGGCAGCGAAATCAAATATTGGGTTCCCGCCCATTTGCAAACATGGCTCCGTAGCGCCCCCCGCCGTTAGCAATGCAAGTAGTTGATGTTCACAATGGGAGGGGCCATTGAAAAAAAAAAACAGATTTGATTGACAGGCAGCACTGGCAACACGTATTCTTTTTTTTTTTTTTTTTTTGCTGTGTTGGTGTGGTAACCATGGCAACCGGACAGGAAGCAATTCCAGTTGGCTCCTCACTGTCACGTGGCTTTCAGAAGCTGGTGAGACACTCCAATATTTTGGACCTGGGGCTGGAGGGTGCGTGTATGTGTGTGTTGACTGGCACGTCACTGTTCCTGCTTGTCACATGGGCCGTCAGAAGCTGGTCTCGTTCATGTGCGGTTTGGGGGTGGTTGTCGCGGCAGCAGCGGCGCTGACGGGGCTGTCCGCGCCGGGCGGACTTTCGGGTGACGCGGCGACGTCCGACGACGGGGAAGCGGTGCCGCGGCGCTCCGGGGCGAGCGTTTGTGAGCGTGTCG
>NW_017804830.1:541816-551632 GCF_001891065.2 Hippocampus comes
CCCGGCGTGTAGGTGGCGAGGGGTGGGCGTTACTGAAAAGGCGGCGGGCGTCCTGGGGCAGAAGCGCGCCTCCAGCTCGCCGCACACAGCCAGGCTCCGCCTCATGCCTTCGGCACCCCCCGCCGCCTCGGAGCCCTTGGCCAGCTCCTGGCAGCGCTCCACAAAACTGCCCCTGCGCGCCCACCCGCATTCACGCTCGGCCGAAGCGGACCCCCGGGCCCAGCCGCACTCCGCCTGCCGGCGGGGGTGCGGGCTGGAGCCGGGGAGGCACTGGGGTCCGTAGGCGGCAAAGGTGAGGGGGGGCGGCGGTCCCGAGGAAGGGACCGGGTCCCGGGAGGACTTGGCGAGAGGCGCCGGGGGCGGGGCTTGGCGAGGAAGACTCCCGCAGAGAGAAGAGCCGCCTCCTCCTCTCCCTCCACCCGAAGAGCAAGTTCGATCCGCACGGAGGCCTTCGCACAAACCTGAAGAAAGGCTGAAAGCGCGCACGCAAGTCGCCGCATGAATGACATCGCCGTCGTGAGCGCGCGCCTGTGAAACCGAGCGCCTGAGACCGTGCCCGCGCGCGTACCTGCACGTGGACGTTCTGGGCGTGCTGTCAGGAGTTCTGGTGAGAGCGAGGTCACACTGGTCCAAGAGCTCCAGCAACTCCTCCTCCGTCGGCCCGCCCAGCGCTGCAAGACAACCCGATCAGCCGGCCAGCCGGCGGAAGGGCGGCTCGCGGGCCGCGTCTCACCTCGGATGTCCACCTTGCCGGCGATCTCCATGGCGGTGGTGAGGTCCCACATCTGGATGCTACCGTTGGCGTGGCCGCTGAACAGGTAGCGGCGAGGCCGCGAGCCGATCCGACTCGAGCCCTCGCACTCGTGCACCACGAACGCCGTGATGGACGTGCCGTCCACCGAGCGCACCTCGCACACCCTGATACGGACGCACACATTGTCGCAGAAGAAGCCAGTCACTCCCCCCGCCCCCACCTTTGCACAGAACACGCTAGATTACAGCGCGTGTCAAACTCAATTTGGTCGTATGAAATCAATGGATGGATGACTCGTTTGAATTCTGTCCAGTCAACTCTGATACTCGGTTCAATGAATGCTCCAGTGAGTGCCACCGGGGGAACAGAATGATTGCAAAATTCCAACGTTATTTCAGAAATAAAATGAGGTGGCGGCCTTATGTTTGACACCTGTGCCCGAACAGGTGGAACGATTAATCAAACAACTACGCCATTATCAAACTAATGGCTGATCGGTTTTGAGAATGGAACAATCAACCTTTGCTCGACTTGTCCAAATTTTTGGAATTCCAGCCTCTCGGCTTTTCAATATTGATCATATTTCATAGAACACTGGCACATTTTTGCCGTACTCCCCCAAAGCAGCCGACGACTGATGATCTTTGTGTTGAACCCAAGTCAAAGCGTGACTTTGACCGAATCATCATTTACTTTGTGCGCTGCCGATCTGAAATCAGGCTTTCGAACGAAGGGCTGAAAATGAGACCTTTTGTGGTGTTTATTTATTGCAAGTAGTTGACGGATTCACTCGCAACCCTAGAAAACAGCCAATGTTAGCCGTACATTAGCATACACACGAGCGCAGGAAGGCAGGCAGACGCATTGCCGGCTACGCGCACCCAAACGGACGGATGGACGTACAGACAAGACAGACAGAGACCTCTTGCCGTTCGACGACAGTCTGACGTAGAGTTTGTCGGTGTCCGGGACCACCCTCTGGATGAAGACCTGCTGGTCGTCTCGCTCGCCGTACGGCCCTGACAACACGGTATTTTGGAAAATTCCGCAAAGCATTGAAGCCGCAAAAGGCGACGCACAGAGTGGCGAGGGATTACTGTATTTGAGACGCAGCATTTTTTGGTGTGTTTTTTTGGGGGGGGAGCTAGCGGCGCAGTTACGCTAACCTATCTCCGTGCCGGCGCTGCAACCTCCCTGCCCGTCCACTTCGTCCAGGCTGAGGATCTTGAAGGAGGTGAGCGGCGTGGATCCCGGCTGGGTGGAGATCATCCCCCGGAAGCGGGTCACGGTCCAGGTGCGGACGTGGTTGTTGTCAGCGCAAACTGGCAGGCGCGACAACGGCGTGAGCGCGGAAGGGGGAGGTCGACGCCCACCCCCACCGCCAGACCGCGTTACCTGAGATGAGGTGCTTCTCGGACAGCATGATCTTGGTGACGGGGCTGCGGTGGACCGAGAAGGTCTGGAAGAGCTGCGGGCCCGAGCCCACCGTCTCCGGGTGCTGCACGATCACGCGTACCGCTCCGGAACTGGTCCCGTACGCGATCTCGATCCAGTTGCCGCTGTCGCCTGATGAGCACAACAAACGCGCCGATGTGAAGATGCCGTTCACTTCCGGCGTTTGAACATCCTTTTTCCATGTCCTGGATGTCTAGCTTGGAGCTCGTATGTTGCGTCGTCAACGTCACACGGACTGCACTCGAAGACGCCCACTTGCTATTTGACATTTCACCTACTGCTGTGACGTTAGCCCCGTGGAGGTCTCGCACTCGGTTCAGGGGGGTTGGGGGCATACTAGTTCACGGACCTTCATCTGGATATGGAAAAATGCTCAAAGGTCTCTCCGTACAGGGGATTGTGAGCGGCCATACTGGTTTTGGGTGTGAGGTAAACGCTGAGTGCGGTGATGGCGTCCTCAGTGGCGTCTCGATAAAGTTCCGTCACCAGCAGGTCGTTGTCCTTCATCCTCAGAGGAAACTTCTGAACGTCTGAAACAACGAGAGAATCTTTTGACGTGGGCGGAGGCCGGAAAGAGTGAACGGTTGCACAAGTGTACACACCCTCTCATAAGTCGGGAGGCTTTTCACAATTGCGCATTCAAACTCCTGTTAAATAGGAGTCAGTATAAATTTGCCGCCATAGAAAATGCCTCTGCTGAAGCCCAAATGAAGCTTGGCGGTTCCAGGAGGCTTTCGTTGACGGCACGAGCCGCGATCTGCAGAATTGTTCAGATGCCGCATGCAGTGTGAGTTGCGTACCAATGTAGTAGATGGAGCCGTTGTTGCATCCCAGAATGAGGAAAGATCCGGCCGTGTCGTAGCTGCTGATGGGAACGACGTCCTGGTTCTGTTCAAGCGACACAGCAAAAATCTTTGGACCCATTCACATTTAACACATTGCTCAACAGTCCATACGGAGCCCTGTCCCCACCGTCCAGGAACAGATCCATCGTCTCTCCCTCTCTCTCTCTCTTCTTTTTGGAATATATGAACAACACACATGCGCATCATGCCTCGGTGGCCACGGCATTGATCGCTGCTTATCCCGGCGTCTCGACGGACCCGCGCCGTTGGACCGAATCTTGGCGGAAGCACGCGACAGGACACGCAACGATATTCATCTGGTAATCTGACAGCGCGAGCGTCGTGAGCGAGCAAAAAGTCGTGAGGTGTAACAAGGCCCTAAGTCGTTTTTGTTGTTTTAATAGCTTGGGGTGTCATAAAAGCAAATCATACAAGTGTCAAAGTGGCTGTTCTGCTTAAAAGGAACGCAGTCTAGTCATTCTGTCGACTGGCTTGCCGCCCGTATTGCGACGGAACAGAATATTCTGTGGGAGGTCGTGAAAGAATCCGTCAAAGTGGCGGCAAACGGAGCGCAATCTGGGAACAGGCTGGAAAGCAGCCGCCGGGGCGGGTGTTCACGGTGTGCGCCCGCTCACCTGCCAGTGTTTGGTGACGGCGTTCCACACGCCCACCTTGCCGGTGTGACTGGTGGCGATCAGCTGGTTACCAACGAAGAACAGAGCCTCCGCCGGCACGTTGAGGCCGAAGACGCCTGGAAAGCACCGCAGCCCGACGTCAAGACCAACGTCACCGGCGCCGCGGTCTTGGAAGAGGAGGAGGCAGCGGTCGCCCTCACCGATCTCGTTCCCGTTGCCGTCCGGGCAGATGGACCAGAGGATGATCTCCGTTCCCGAGGCCACGGCCACCATCTTGTCGTTGTCCCCCAGGGAGCCGCCCATCACCTTGGCGTTGAGCGCCACCCGGTCGATCAGCCAGTCCAGGCGGGGAGAGGTGAAGACCTGCTGCCACCCGGTGGATTCCTTCACCCTGAACGCGGCAGGAAAACAAATACGTCGACACGTGCACGTGCTCGAAAAACACATTCAAGATTGGAAAACAAATCATAATACGAGATGATTTGCTCTGAAAAGTCGCTCCCCAATGTCGTTTGAGCTGGTTCATAATATTGAAACCGCCCTTAACAGACGCGAGCTGTGTCACAAAAGCGAAAATGATCAACACGAGTCACTGTTCTCCCAAAAGCTCTAAAACGGCCACTCGTGTCTGACGGCAGCTGGCAGTTAAGGTAGGGGAGGAGGAAAAAAAATGAATCCGGTGTCTGAAACCACTTGCGGTAAGATTTGCGCACCTGTAACACGCCACAAAGTGAGAATAGGCCACTGCGATCCAGTTGTGATGGCCGCAGATGATGCGAACCAATCCGGGATCCAATGACGGCCCTGCACGAGACATACAAAGTAGCAAGCGACACGCATTTGTTTTGCGCGCCCGAGCGCGGCGGCCCCACCTCCGGGCGCCCTCTCCTCCGCCCTGGTCAGCATGCCCGAGTTGCCCAGGTTCGGCGGCATGGTGTGGCTGCGTCGCACCGGGGCCCTCTCGCCGGGCGCCGCCCGAGCCGCCGCGAACTGGGAGCCGGCCACGCTGTGACGGTTGCGGCGCTTGGCCGGGTGCACTGCCACACAAAGAGGAAGTCGGCACGCGCGGCCCCACCGGGGCCCTTCCGCCAAAACCGATGCAATTGACCCGACTTGCCGGCCGACGAAAGGGAACCTACAATGTGTTGTTACGTAAACGCATTCGGTGGTGCTTTTCCTTCCTTATCTATAGCATGCTGTAAACGTTCTGTGGTTGGGGGAAATCAAGGTTCCTGAATGTGAATTTGTTTTCAAAATAAAAAGCTGACGATGAATGATCACGTTTCATTTGGTCGTTGGGCTGGCCGGTCAATCCGAGCAACGACACCATTTTTTCCCGCGGGCATCATTTCGCCACAAACTGAGCCAGATCCCCGGAAAACGATTGGGCGATACCGCTCGCTCGCTCGGGCGGGCGAGGCGAGCGAGTGTCCTCAAATTACCCGGCGGAGGCAGGTAGCCGTTGAACAGGACGTTTCCGCAGGAGGAGCGGTCCAACTCGTCACATAGCTGCAGCTTGCGCACTGAACACACAACAGGGAGGCCGTGAGAGCAGCGAAGCAACAGGACCGCTACAAAGTTGTCCGAAAAGATCGATTTCACGCCAACAGTGAGTTTTTTGCGTTAGCGCCGCCTCAAAAACCCGCTTGGAATGCATCCTTCCACAAATAGCCCCTTTTTTTCTGAATTGTTCTCAGAAACGGGTATTTTCAATGTTCAACTGCTGTTTACTAAAGAATGGGAAAAGCTCGATTTATTTTTTCCTGATGAAAAAGAGGATTAAAGCTTTCTTTTGGTTGGTTCCGTGCTTCTACAGCGAGAGAAGTCACATTTTCTCTCGGCCTTCAAATGTTAGTCAAAAGGTCAAAAATGACTGGCTTCCGGTTTGAGAAAAACAGCAAGCATCATTAAAGGAGTTAAGAAAGTTCAATGAGGTCTCTACAATGACAATGAATCGACAATCAAATAGTTGTACATTATTTTACTTATCGTCAAGTTGTCCGTCACTTGTTCCACCACTCATGTGTTTCAATGTGCTTATTCAAGAGTGCGGGTGGGCTCAAGCTTTTATTTTGACGGTTTTCACCTTTCAAGGGTGGGTGGGAGCATATAAATAAACGGGGGTTCACCGTCATCTCCACGAGAAGAAATAAACGCATGAATGACGACCCGAAGGTCTGACCTTCTTCTGGGTCGCCTCGGAAATGTTCTTGAAGCGAAGCGGTTCTCGAAAGACGCACTGGGGTGGATCAAGCTGCAAGGCGCTCACCGAGAGGCGTGATCCCGTAGAACTCGGCCTCGTGCATGAGAAGGTGCACGCTGACGGAGCGCGGGTGCAGCTCTTTCGTGCGCAGGAAGTTGAGGATGGGCGCAAACAGGGAAGGATCTCTGTCGATGAAGATCTACAACCCAACGGGAGGCGTTGAATGCGCAGCACACACGCCAACGGCTGCCGCTAATTGACTTACAGCCCCAGTTTCATCCTTCAAGGTGGAGATGCGCCCGCTCAGTAGACTGAAATCAGACAAGACGCACGGTTGGAACAGTGATTTTCGCCTTGAGAATGAAGCCGGCCACATTCACGTTGCTTTCAGTTGGAACGATCGTGTCTTCAAAGCAGTCAGTCTCAAAATGAATTCAGCACCACAAAAACTATTTCATTGCATTTTGTATTTATTTCTGTTGAACACAACGTTCCCAACTTCATCAGCATGGGCGTTTGCATTTTATCACGGCCCACTGAGCATTTACAGGATCTAGAAACCCGGTCACATTGTTTTTTTTTTTTTGTTTTTTTTTTTTGTTTTGGAGGGGGTCATTGGAAATGAATATTTTATTGATTCATCTCCTTAAATGAATTGCTGAATAAGTACATTTGAAATACTAACATTTGCATTTTTTTTTAAATACAATTAGCAGTTTTGGAATTAATTGGTAAATAATTGCTGGATGAATAAAAACGACATTTAAAAAATGTAATGAACTATTATTTTGCACACTTTTTTTAAATCAGGTGTGGCACGAGTCGTCTGTCCCCATTCCTGTTTGATCACAAAATCCTCACGGCTGGACTCCAATGTGAGCTGGTGCGTTTGTTTTGTGCGCCCACCTGGAGAAAAAGGAGTCAGGAACCCACGTGAGCGTCTGCCGGGAGGTGCTGAACCTGTAAAACAAACACAACCTTGACACGCAAGTGGTGTTCGCGTGTGTATTTTGTTCCGTTAAACGCCAACCCGTGTCGAAGAAGCGCTTACGGAAGCGCCTCGTCGACCTAAGTTACGGCCTCAACGAAATCATTGACTCAAACGAACCATAATTCAACATCCTCGAAGACGCGTAGTCGAATGGACACTTGTTCGTTCGTCTTGACTGCGTCTATTTCATGTGCACAGTTCGCATTTCCAATCCCCGCCTTAAGTTCCTTTATCGGCCGACTTTTTCTTGAGTTCTACAAATGTTTGTCTCACGGCGTTCTTATTCTGTTTTCGAGGAACAAAAATCAAGACGGATGATTTCCAAATACGTACTTTTGGAAAGATGGTGCGTTACGTGAAGTCGTGGGACACACCGCTGCCCGACGCCGCTCGATACAAGACGCTAGCCACGGCTAGCCGACACTTTGCTCAAAAAAGAAAAATCGAATAATTCCCGCTCACCTTTTCCCGCCCACGTTCAGGTGGATCAAGTCTCCACTTCTCGCCGTGTTGGACATCGCGCCGACACGTTCCATCGCCAATCACGACAAAAAACAACTCTTAGAATTCATGTTTTGCGACCGAGTCAGTTCGCGTCGTCGAACCCACTTCCGGGCTTGCAACGGAGCCTCCGGTGGGACAGAAAACGCGAAATGGCAGTTTTGGCTGGAGCAGAACTCGGATTCCCAAAGCAGCTCAAAGTGCCGATTCAATGCAGCGAAGGATGGGGTTTTAAAGTTGGGTTTTACACTCGGGGTGGGGTTTCAAGGTTTGGCTTTCAATTTGGGCTAAGTTTCAAACTAGGGGTGGTTTTCGGAATTAGGTTTTCAAACTGGGCTGAAGGTTTCGAGGTCGGATTTTCAACTCGGGTTAGGGTTTCAAAGTGGAGTTTTAAATGGGGTTAGGGATTCAAATATTTGGTGGGGATGCTTGAAGTCGACTTTCCAAGTGGGGTTAGTGCTAAAAACTTCCCAGCAGGGGTTAATGGAAAAACTGCAATCACGTGATTAAAAAAATACATGCCAAAATGCCATTCATCTGTTCCACTCTCACCACAAAAAAAAAAAAAAAAGTTAGGGTGTGTTTTTAACAATGAAAATGACGTGCGTGTGTTGATGACATAAACCAAAAAGTTCAGGATCTCATTTTAATGTGGCAACTTTCACATTGGAATGTGGTCAAGTTGAGGTTTGACCAAGGCACATTTCATGTCGAAAGGCGATTCGTTTCACAATCACACCCTCACACACGCTCCACATCAGACACGCTTGTTGACACGAGGTGGAAAACAAATCAACGGTGTCAAGTGGCATGCCACTTAGGAGAGTGAATTGAGTTCAGCCTCATAAAACGCAGCAAGTGACACGCTACGAGTCAAAGTTGTAATTGGATGAAATATTTAAAGGTCTGGTACAGGAGCTGTGACCTTTTGGCGGCAACACGCACACAAAATCTCATCGGCACGCTGACACGCTCATTCCTATTTGGAATGGGTAGAATGCAAATATTAAAAGGTATAACAAGTCAACTACAAAAATCAACTAACAGACGATTGAGTCGATAAATGCAGAACGCTCAAAACAAATCGCTGCTCACTGCCGGATGTTTTTTTGCCCCCACTTTCCTCACGTCTTCAGACAAAGTGAGAATTGAGTCAATGAGACGTGGAACTTTTGTCCTGCATCGTGAAAATGTCCAAACTGTTTTGGAGCGGCGTTTTGCCGTTAGCATCTGGCCATGGCCGCTAACTTTTCAAGTTGGAGCGGATTCACCCAATGACAACATCCAAAATAGTGACGCCAAATCATTCTTTTTATGTGACAAAGGTTTACTTTTAGTGTCTCGGTTGAAAAACTAAAAACGACAAAGAAAGCAAATTGTGCTTCCAGAAGCATATTAACCGGGCGAACAGAAACGCTAAGGCTAAGCTCCGGCTGAAGTCGGACCGCCGCTCGGACTTCCTGAAGCCGCTTGGAGTCCAGCTAAAGTCTGAGCGTCTCTACACCGCTTTGGGCTGCTTCCTTCCGTCCGTCCGTCCGTTCCGTTCCGGTGCTGTCCGGTCTAGGCGGGCACGCAATGGTTGAGCCTGCGCGACATGACGTAGCCGCGCCGACATACGCAGCGGAAGGAGCCGTCCGTGTTGACGCAGCGCGAGTTGATGCAGGGGAAGTCCACGTCCACGCCGCCCAGGCATTCGTTGACGTCTGCCAACAAAACCGCAAGGAAAGTGTTCAGGGAAAGCCGACGGACGCCGACCAAAGACGAGGCTGCCGGATGAGCTCAGGCAGAGCCGCGTTGGACGCTGACGGATCAACAGCAAAACATTCAAAGGCCCCCGAAAATGATTCGAGACCACTTGCTCAAGCTGTGGGCGAGCCGACGGCCAGCTTTGAAACCCCTTCTTTAAAACCCCAGTTTGAAACCCACCCCGTACTTTCGAACCCGAATTTGCCGTCCGACGTCTCACCGATGCACGTCATGGTGGTGGCGTCCAGTCGGTAACCGTGGTAACAGTCGCAGGTGTAGCCCTCGTCCAGGCGGATGCACGTGCCGTTTCGGCAGCCGTCAACAATCCCGCAATCGTCCGCCGCGCTCAGTCCGGCGTACGCGTCGTAGCGGCCTGCGAAGCACACGCAGATCGGTCGCACTCCACATGTGGGCCAAACGTTGCTTTCCTCCACATTCCACAAGCACATTTTATTTTTTCCCCCCAAATATGGCATGAAGCGGTGTGAATGCGTTGCGGATGCTTAGGGCGGTCTGGCACCTTTCTCGCGATTGTTTCACGTGGCCATTTTGGCCCACAGTTTGGACAAGGAAAAACTACAGAGTCCGGTTCCGAGTAAGGCTGTAACACAACAAATGTTACACCGAAAAACAAAACAAAACACTCATGTTCGAAAAATGCCAAAATAATTGGAGGGCGGGGGGGG
>NW_017804830.1:551881-576183 GCF_001891065.2 Hippocampus comes
GTGTGAAAAACGCATCTTGGAAACATGAAAAATGTCAGAAAAATGAGAAAGAAAATTTGACAAAATAGACAATTCTTGAAAGATATTTGAAATAACAATAAATCGTTGGATACAAGTTGGACACAAACACTGTACAAGAATGTGACACATGTTGGAAAAATGGCACAGTGTGAAAATGCGAGGGGACAAATAGACAAATAAGATTTGAGAAAGAATGTAAGAGAAAAATAATGTTGGGACAAAATGGAGAAATATTAGAAGGAAAACACACTGGTACTGGTGAAATTGCCCCCCAAAAAAGCACATTTTTGAGAGGAAAGTTTTGGAAAAAAAACCGCCCTTGCAGTTTGGTCCACTCACGCTCATACAGCCTCCTGGGCGGGGGCGGCGGTCCGGGCCCCCACGAGTCGCCTTCCAAGTCCTCATCAAAAGGAGAGCCTTGCGGAAGCGGAGCCAAGTTGAGAGGCGACTCGCCCGGCGACGGCGGCGACTGCCGTCCGACTCCGAACGCCGGCGAATCCTCGTAGGGTCGCCCCGGGTAATAAGCCTCACTGGACACAAGACAACAACACGCAACTTTGTGTGGATTCGTATTTCGGCGGGAAATAGTCACCACCGCTTCCCGTACTTGATGATTAAAAACAAAACTGCCGGGGCAAAAAATACACCAATATTGTTGAAAAAAAATGTTAGGCTAGTAGCATACAGTACATGCCGCAAAAATATAATCAAGGAATACACAGTTGTTGGAAGAATACCAAAATATAAATGTCACACAAATTTGAGGAAAAGATGACCAAGTGACTTGAGGAAAAACAACCACATATTAGGTAGAAAAATACGGAAAAAATGACATGAATATGAATGACGCCTAATGTCACTAAACACATCGACACTTTGTCGGTCACACTGGTAGGGTGTCCTTCCTCGGTTGCCGTGGGGGGAAAAACAAACAAAAAAATATGAAAACAAACAAACAAAAAAAATACTTCAATAATTAATGTTTTCCAAATACCAGTTCACGAAAAAAGTTTTCCCAAATATAAAAAAAAAAAAATGATGGGTAAAAAGTTCAACTTGCTACTGATCCTTTGGCCTACCACAAGAGGGAGCCACTTTGACAATCAGCGTTGGAGTGTGTTGTCATTATTGTCGTCGTCGTCGTGCGCGCGTTTGCTCTTACTCAAAGTGCCGGGGGCCGGGATAGGCGTCAGCCGGCGGCGCCCCGCCCGGGAAAGCGAAGCCGCCGCCCCCTCCCGGAGTGTAGTCGTCGTAGTCGGTGGCGGCGAGAGCGTCCGGGGGGAAGGCGTCGCTGCTGAACGGGGGGAAGAAGGGCGGCCCTTCGAGGAGAGGAGACGAGAAACGACTCAGAGGTGATCAGGTGTCATGACCGACAACATTCAATACCAAAGAAAGCTCAAGGAGCCACTTGCTGCTTCACCAAGTTGAAGGACAAACGGCGATCGCCTCGCCATTGCAAACAGGCCGCAAATGGCCACCCGGTGTTAAATGTATGTCCAGTCAGAAAAAAGCGATGCCAGATTTCTCATTTGCATTTGTAGTTTTTTTTTTCTCCAATCTGAATTTCACATCTTTGGGGAAATTGCACAATGACTTCTCAGTTCATATTTGAGGATTTCTAAATGTATAGAATAAAATAATGAGTGCATTTCAGACCCCCGCCACTAAGTGGCGCCAGCAGACATCACAACAATGGCCGACCAATCGATTCACATCGTTTGGGGTGGGGGGGGGGGCAGTCGCGAGTCATGAGGCTGCTTTGCCAACCGCGGAGGGTGCCGATGGAAAAAAAAAAAGGTTGGACCTCCACCTCTTCCTGGTCCAAGCGCTTCCGGGTCAGGGAAGACGACAGCAGGGAAGGAGCTGCACAGGCTGCCAAAGTCATCTGCGGAAAACAACCCACGTCAACATCACTTGAATCAAATGGAAGACTTTGAATTGATTCTGCCTTGACTTCAGCGGCTCAAAAAACTCACTGAGACGACAAAGGTCTTTTGCAAAGAGTGACCTGGGATTTCATCGTTTCAAGGCTACTTCCATCAAATGAAGGAAGGACTTGTCAACATGGCTTCAACACAAATTCAAAGCACTCCAAGACAAATTTAGGACGGTTTAAGAATTCGAATAAGCACTTCACGCACCTTTTGAAACCAAATCAGTCGTGTTGGTCATTGCTCAGAATTGCGATGCGGGACGTGTTTTTTTGCACTGGATAAAAAAGTTTTTTTTTCCTGCAATGGTAAAGCGAATGATGATGATGCATATCATGACCATTCCCTTTTTTTCCCATAATGCCTTTGGGCTATGTGCGTGGGCAAGTCAATAGACTGTGGCATTATGGGAAAAAAAAACCCTCATAAAAGCCAGCAAATATTTGGTATGATGTAGGCCAAAAACATTGTTTTTTGGGGGGGGGGGCAATTTGTCAGACTTCCCTCAGCCCCCCAGCCAGCCCTCATCGTTACCGGAGTCGGTTTGCGGGCAAAGAGCACACTCCATGCCCCAGCCCTGGCCGTAGAGACAGCAGCAGTCGCTGAAGGTGACTTGCGCCCCCAACAGGGGACTCTGGCACATCAGCTCGGCGCTCACCGTCTGCCAGCACACCGACAAGTTCTCATCTGGCCAGGAAGACACACACACGCACACCCGTGGTCAGCACGAGTTATTAGCCACACTGATGATCAGATCACTTGTTCAACGCGTTCCCGATTCCACGTGAGAGTTTTGGGTGATGGCGTTTCATCCAAATGTGGACACGGTGAAAGTTTTCAAGATGACGTTCCGGACTTCCTGAAGAGCAAATGCAAGACTTTTCGAGATGCCGCTCTGATGCACCCGGAGATCGTCGCACTTGTATTTCTTGTCGGACTTTGAGTGAACTCTTTCAGACGGCGTCCTTCACGTTTAAGACTTGAAAAGCTCCCAAGGCCACGATCATCCATCTCGCGGCCAATTTCGTTCCATTTCAGATATGAATGCGGCAACGACTCCCAGAAATGTTGAGAGCTTTTCTAAGGCCCTGCCGATCAAAGACACCACGATTGAAGAACCTTGAGAGGCCACAACCCATCACATCGAAGATTTTCCTTGGGCCGACGGAAGCCCTCTCTTTCGCAAAGAGATTTCCAAGCAATGAAGGCCGCAACACGTGCCACGACATTTCCTCATTTCGGCCGAGGTGTCGCGCGGCGCCGAAGGCGAAGGGGACGTCTTACCGGGGGTGAGGTGAGAGGCGTTGACGCACTTTCGTTGCGTGTCGTCCAGCACGAGAGGCGGTGAGCAGCTGCAATAATAAGACCCCAGGGTGTTGACGCACGAGCCTCCTTCGCAACTCTCCTGCTCGCACTCGTCCAGATCTTGAATGCGAACAAACACAGCGCCAAGGTGAAAAGCCTTCCGGCCACTGGATGGCGCGCATACGGTCATGGGGGGGTCATTGATTCAAAAAACACCAAGCTTAAACTGAAAAAAACGGATGCAGTCACAGTTCCATTCAAAACCAGGCGCATAGTTTGGCCTTTGGCACCCCCCCCCCCCCAAAAAAAATGCAGGAATGTGTGCGTACCGACACACTCGAGTAGCGCGACGCTGTAAACAAATCCGCTGGAGCAGTAACAGTTGTAACCGGGAATGTTGTTGACACAAACGCCGTTCTTGCACACCTGCGGATGGAAGCGCTTGCACTCGTCCACATCTGACGGAAAGAGAGCAACAACAAAAAAGGTCGAGATGATGGCGGAGGACGTGGCACTCGGACTGCCGACCAGTCTGCTCTTTGACCACGTGGCCGGTCATGGATGGAGACCAATCACTTGGTTGTCACCGCCGACACAGAGTAAGGATAAACGTGCCCACCTGTGTAGCTGAAGTCCGCCTCCCCGGAGGTCACGTATCCTCTCCCGCTGGGACACAGCGACAGGAAGTCGGCTGCACGCAAAGCATCGGGGGCGTGACGTCACCCAGCGGCGCGGCCCGGCCCGGCCCGGCCCCGCGACCCCGACTCGGGGGGCTCTCACCTGAGTTGGCGGGGGGGCAGGCGAGGTACCTGCAGCCCAGGCCCCAGCCCTCCCCCAGGGTGCAGCAGCACTCTTGCCGGCTGGTGTTGGCGGCCAGCAGGCTACACGACGACGAGCTCACGTCGTAGTAGCACTCCCGCAGCTCGCCCGGACGCGGCGCCGGCAACTCAAAGGCGCCCGCGTGGAAGGAGGACGAGGATGAGGAAGGGCGGAGGTCGAAAGCCTCTGCCGCCGAACAAGAAAGTGGGCTGTCATGCGGGAGTGTCAACGCCAACATGTTTGCAAATGCAATGGGTGCTTTGGTGCCATCTGGTGGCAGCTTGGAAGTCAAGGTAGCGTCAATGCGTGCGGAATGAGCGCGCGTGCGCGGATACCTGGCGGCAGCGGGCTCACGCATCGTCGAGCGGCTGCGTGGAAGTGTTCCCCCGGCGTGTCGCACTCGCACATGAACGAGCCTTCCAGGTTGTCACAGCGAGCCGAACCGCACACGCCGGGCATGGACGCGCACTCGTCCTCGTCTGGAACACACACGCATACACACGTTGCGCAGGCACGCGGCAAGGCCAAACCCCCGCGCCGGCCGGCACGACCACGTACCTTCGCAGGAGTTCCCGTCGGGCGCGGCGGTGAAGCCCGGGTCGCACACACACACGTACGTCCCCGCCACGTTCTGACAGACGGCGTGCCGGCCGCAGGCCGATCCGTCGGCGCACTCGTCCACGTCTGGCGGAGGAGACGCGGATGGTGGGAGAGTACTTTCGGCCGTTGGCGTTCGAGGCGCTCGGCTCATCAAACTGACCGTGGCAGCGTCCGTCGGCCGAGGCCCGGAAGCCCGGCTCGCAGGAAGTCAGGCAGCGGTACGAGCCGATGGTGTTCTCGCAGCGCTCGGATTCTCCGCAGATGGAGCCGCCGGACGACGCGCACTCGTCCGCGTCTGAAAAAGGCGCACGTGGAAACGTGACAAAGCGGCGATGCGTTTGGGGATTTTAGCCGCAAACGTGCGTCAACAAATGATTCCGTGTACCGAGGCAGGCGTTGCTCTCCGGGTTACTGACGAATCCCCGCCGACATCGGCACGCGAAGGATCCTTCGGTGTTGACGCACTCGCCGTCGGCGCACACGTCGGCCCTCGCGCACTCGTTCACGTCTGCACGAGGCGGTCAAGGCGTCTCAGGCGCACGTCGTCCTAGCGAGCGTCAAAGAAGAAGGCGTACGTACCGACGCACGTTCTGTTGTTGCCGTCGTGGCCTTCGTCGAGCGCGTATCCTTGAGGACACACGCACCTGAACGAGCCCGGGGTGTTGACGCACTCTCCCGTGGGGGGGCACCAGTTCTCCTCCAGACACTCGTCAATGTCTACACACCCACGCAAAGTCCCCGCAAGGCAGTCAGAGACCCTAAGCTCGGTCAGCGAGCACGGGATCGGGTGGACTCACCTCGACACGGTCTCCCTCGACCGAAGGTTCGATACCCCGGTAGGCAGTTGCAGCGGAACGAGCCGACGGTATTGACGCACACGCGCTCCGTCTCGCAAGCAGACTCATTTAGGCACTCGTCCACGTCTGTGGGACATTGACCACCAAAATGAGTCCAGTGCGCGTGCACGCACGCATGTGTGTGGTCTGAATTTGACATTGAACAGCGTTAACTTCTAATTAACTGTCGCATTGCATCACCTGATCATGCTATCTGCAAGTGCTGCAATGCAAAGTTGGTTAGTGTGCAAGGTTGTGCGCCAAACTTCATCCTGCCATCTGTAAGTGTCGCTCTGCAAACTTGGTTGCTATGCTAGGTTGTCATTTTGCTGGAAGTCAGGCTTTAACCCCTCCCAAGAAGAAGAAAATGGCATAAGAGGCGCTGCACCCCACCGCTTGGGGAGGCAGGCGCTCCATCACAGATCTGTCAGTGGTGTTTCGCCCTCAATTGAAGGTGAAATAAATCTCTTTTGTGGTCTTGGTTTCCCTGGACAAGACACGCATACCTTCACACACTCCATTCGTAGCCCGGTAACCTTGGCGACAGTCCACACACTTGTAGGAGCCCTTCGTGTTGACACACTGCCCCCCCGGACACAACGATGAGTCCTCACACTCGTTGACGTCTGATCAAGACAACAGATTTGTGTGCGTATTTGTGTTTTTGGGAGATTTTGTGTGTGTGTGTGTGTGTGTGTGTGTGTGTGTGTGTGTGTGTGTGTGTCTTACCTGTGCACTGTTTGTTGGTCAGTGTGTATCCTGGGCGGCAGGACACGCAACGATACGAGCCCACAGAATTGACACATATCTGACCTGGACACTGAGACACATCTGCGCACTCGTCTATGTCTGGACACACACAGACACATAATATTAATAATAATAATAATAATAATAATATAATAACAACAACACATACACACACTTGCTCGAACATACACAAACCCAGTCAAGCGCGCACGCGCGCGCACACACACACACACACACACACACACACACACACGTGCGCACGCTGCGCATAGACGTCGTGATGAAGACCTCATCGACCGTGTCTCATGTTATGTTGTACTGTTGTGGTGTTGTGGGTCGACCTGCACAAGTGTTGTTGGTGAGCTTGTAACCATGGCGACAGAGGCATCGGAAGCTTCCGGGAGTGTTTTCACAGCCCCCGTTGGTGCATGGAGCTTGAACACACTCGTCAATGTCTGACCGTGCAAACACACACACACACACAAACAAATATACATGGATGGATATACATACCACTAAATATTTTGATATTTGTCTGTGCGGTGTCGTGAAAATGACGATGTTACCTGTGCACAGTCCATTCAGAAGTCCGAATCCCGGCTGACAGGACACGCAGCGGTACGAACCAGGATTGTTTTTGCATTCCTGACCAGGACACAGCAGGGGATCCTCACACTCATTTACATCTGGGCGGGGGGGGTCAACAGTAAGCCACGTTAGTGACAGTATCCAGGAGCAAAAGGCACGTTGGTGACATTACATACGTTAGCCACATTAGCAATGTTAGTTTCATTCACCACAGCGGTGACGTGAGCTTCGTTTGCCTTGTTAGCTACAGTAGAGATGTTAGCTACTTTAACTAAGTTATCCACACCGGTAACGCTAACCACGTCAGCCATTTGAGCGTTTTTAACCCTTACGACAGTGGCCGCGGTGGTCACGTTAACCGTACGAGCCACATTTGCAATGATAGCCTCATTTGCTAAAGCTGCGACATTAGCTTCGACAGCCTTGCTAGCCACATGGGCAACATTAGCAACGCTAGCCATTGAGCTAAATTAGCCACACTAATGACTTTCGCCACCTGAGCTACATTAACCACACAGGCAACATTAGTGAGTTCGACCCTGACGCGGCATACGTCACGATGACGTCACAGTGTTAGCTGGAGACTCGAGTAAACGCCACTACTTTTATGTAAAAAGCTGTCGTCTTTCTTATGTTTTCAAACCGTAAAAGCATAAACAAAAATTTGAAATTCAATCGGACCCCAGCCTTTGACAGTCAGAGAAATCGCAGAAGGCTCTGGCTGAACACGTTTCGGCATATCGGGGAGATTGAAGATGAAATGTACGAGCATTGTGTCTGAAATTACTTGAAGTTAGTCATTATTTGGGGGATTCCTTATGTAGGATTATATCCGACATGCCCTCATGCTAAACTTTAGCGAACTCGTTTTTTAAATGCTTCAGTCGTGTCCAGGCGATACCCCCCAAGATGGTACCCATCACTTCTTGTCAAATCTTTGGAGAAGAGGCTCGACTGGGGAAACGATGATGACATTGCCAGCCCTAAAAGTGCAGTTTGCTGTTACCTTGACAGCTAGTCTTCCGAGCGTCTGTCTTGTATCCAGGTGGACAAACACATCGGTAGCTGCCTGCATTGTTCACGCACTCACCTGGAGCACACACACCCCGAGACGCAACGCACTCATTCACATCTACACACACACACACACACACACACACACACACACACACACACACACACACACACACACACAAACGGGACTGAATCAAGAGTGCGTATCATGTTGTGTTGTATGTGATGGCGCTAGCCTATTGGAGCCAAGAAAAACTCTGGTTGAGTATGTGTTTGCTCACCCTGGCAGTGCGTACGCTGGGCGTTGGCCTTGTACCCTTGATGACACACGCACGAGTGTTTGCCACCCGGCTGATCCACACAGCGACCGCCGCCACAGGCGTCCGGTTTGCTCTCACACGCACCTCGCACTGCACGCAAATGTAGCAATGAGCCAGTCTTGAAAATGGCTCGTATGCGTTTCAGACGCTCCCTGGCGGACTTACGCTTCACGTGGGGCGGCCGGGTGGTTGTTTGTGGCTTCAAGAGATCTCCCCGGGGGCCGGAGTCTTGCTCGGGGATCCGTGGAGCCGGTTCCGGGAGAGAATCCCCTCTTCCTGGGAGAAGACCTGTCCGACACATCGAGAGCTCATCTGATATTTGTTGTGGAAGACAGTTCCCTTTCCTGCCTGTTGCTCATCGGGTACCTTGACTAGCACTTGTTCCTCGGTTCCAGGTAGAACTTGGACCTCCACTGGTTTCTTGGCTCCCGTCGGTGCCTCGGTTGTCACTTGCGACTTGGTTTCGATCGGTGACCGGGCTTCTGCCGCTGCCTGGGCTTTGTTTAGTGGCCTCCTTTGCGCTCGAGCTTTGGCTGATGCTGATCCCTTGACCTAGTCTCGTGCCTTGACTCCGATTGGGGATTTGGCTTCTGCTCGTCCCTTGCTTGTGACCGGTGACTTGGTTCTTGGTAGTGTCTTGACTCCCATCAGTACGTTGGTCCCAGCTCCTGTCTAGGTTCTGACTCGAGCCCTGGCTTCCGCTCGTGTTATGGTTCTGACTTGAGCCTCGATTCCTGCCGATGTCTTGGTTCTGCCTGGTGCCTTGACTCCTGTAGGTGACTTGGTTCTGACTTGTGCCCTGACTCCCTGCAGTTCCTTGGTCGCGGCCTGTATCTTGACTCTCATTGGATCGCGGTGGCCATCTTACAGGAGCCGCGGTTGGTTTTGGGCGGGTCGGCTGGGTTGCGGCCCCGTCGGGAGTCTGAGGTCTGTGCCACGCGGCGCTCCCGGGCTTCGCAGGTCTCGAAGGTGGCGGGCTGACCGCCAGGCGAGGTGGAGGCGGACTGGGTCGGCCGGAGGAGGGCTTCTGCTGAGACTTGCCGGCTCCACGAAAAGCAGTGCCTGTAAGAGGAGAGACAAATGGATCTCGGGGGTCATCTCAGATTTTATTGGCTGCAAAAAGTGAGGCGTGGCTAGCGAGTCTGCAGCGCGTACCGTGGTGTCGTTGGTCGCCGTTGGTGACCAGCTGAGCTCCTCGGGTGCCCAGTTGATCTGCGGCTCTCTGGCTGAACTGGAGGACGGAGGCGGAGTAGTGGTAGCCCGGACCGGCAGGGCAGATCTCCTTGAAAGCCGCTGGGAGAGCAAAACATCCTCAAGCCATATGCGGGCTTCTTCCTACAGTTACAATTTAGAGGAGGTCCCCTTCAGCCTGATTTTTGTCCGCGTTCTCATGAAAACCATCGTTGCACTAATTTGGGTGTCACGTTTTCCTGCGATTGTGGGATTGGGTCGCAGCACTGTATTTGACACAGCTGCAAGTCAGTCCTAAAGCTGCCCCCCCCTCAAAAAAAAAAAATGTTTGAGACGCGAAATCCCTGCCGACCCTTCACCTCCAACAAGAGCACTTCAAGCCCCTCATCACGAGAGCGGCGACTCACCCGAGCCGAAGTAGGGGCAGCGCTGGCATTCGGGCCCCCAGGCCTTGCCGACTCGGCTGCAGCAGCAGATCTGCTTGGTGATGTTCCTGAGGATGGGCAGCGAGCAGGAGGACGGGCCCAGACCTGAGCCCAGGACCCGGTGGCACTGACCCTTCTCCTCAGATATCACACTCTGGGCTGCTCAGGACACAAGAGAAGACACGCGGAGATATTTCAAGCAGAGGGGTCCCACTCATTTTCTTTCGGGGGCCGCAGTTTGATCTCAAGTGGGCCAAAGCTGTATGTCTGTGGCCTAATAAGCAAGTAACAACAAGGGGCCCAAATGTTTCATGGTTTTGGCATCCAATCCCGAGGACAATTTCATCAAGTCATTTTGCTGGTGACCTGACAGTGCAGAGGTCGCTAGTATTCCGGGCTCCGGCCTCCCTGTGTGGAGTGTTTGTCCTCGTGCCTGCAAGCGGTTCGGGGTGTACCCCGCCTGCTGCCTGAAGACAGCTGGGAAAGGCCCTGGCACGCCCTCGTGAGGAGAATGTAGTTCGGATAAGGGAAGGACTGGCATTTCAGTGGTTGTCAGGCTGACCAGCGCACCCTCCGGTGGACAAAATCGGCAACAACAGTTCACTTTTGTGAAAAACTGCAGTTTGTGTTCTGTGCTCAAATTGGACCCAAGACGGGCTGGGTCTGGCCCGCGGGCCATGTTCTTGATTCAAAGCCTTTCATCTTTCTTTTGGGTTGATGTTTCATGGGTTCGGAGTTCACTGGCAGCCATTTTCAAACCAAAAGAAAGACTAGACTGTTCCTCAAAAAATGTTTCCATTTTTATTTTCTATTCTCTGGTCAGCAGCAGTCGTACGGAGCACTAATATACGACTATACGTGTTTGGAGCAGGACCAGTGTTTATATTTGGATTCAGTCAAGCGAGTCTCGCGAGGGCTGCTGTTTGTGTGCACGCTTACTTACAGATGCAGAGTCCGTGCGAGGCATCCAAGATGTAGCCCGGCTCGCAAACGCAACTGTAACTCCCCGCCGTGTTCACGCACAGGCCGTTCTCACAAAGGCCGGGCTGCAGGCACTCGTCCACGTCTGCGCACAAACGCAGCGGCAAAGTTCACTCGCTCTGTTGCCGAAGGTTTCAAGGAACAGGCTCATAGAGTGCATCATCCTCATATACTGTGCTGCCCTGACTTTGGATTTGTTTTTTTTTTTTTTGTTTTGTTTTGACTTAAAAGCGCAAAGAGCAACAAGGCGTCGTTTAGCAAAGAGCGACTGGAGATTGACATGCTGTCGACTAAAGACAAGTAAGCAGCCTTGAGAACGGCCTTGGCAAGCCCAAGGCTAATCGAAATGGAAAATGCCCGTGACACGCTAACTGTTAGCATTGGTAACTGCAGTTCCAGAGTCCTCGAAGCAACAGATATTTGAACGCATGTAGTACGACAATACTCTCGGGTCTACGGGGACGTGCTGGGACAAAAACTCGTCCTTCGGCTGGCCCTGAAACGGACCTGCCATTCGGGATTGTTCCGAAACACCCGAGGGCCACCATGGCCCAGCACTAGATGGGGAAAAAAAATCTGTTCTTCTTCCGCTGTGTCTCCATATCTACAGTATCATACTGCCTCCTGGTGGCCAAGGGCACACCATGACAAGCAGCACAATGAAATGAACCGCGACATTAAATCAGGATGTACATGCTGAGGAAAGCTTGACACTCTTATTTAAGTATATTATTACTCAATGTTTTTATAAATTACAATATTGTGTGGGGTTTATTTTCTTGGAACAGCAATAATGGCATTCCCACTCATTTTCATGATGACGCCTTTAAAATGGTCAGAAAAATCTGCTTTGGGATCCTACTCATAGCTTGGAGCCAAACTTAGTAAAAAAAAACAATAAAAATAAGAAACTCACCAAGGCATTTGGTTCCATTGCTTGGCTGAAAGCCAACAGGACAGGTGCTGTTGTTTCGACCTGCTGAGTTGTGATTTCATGACGGATTATTGCACAACAAGCATGTGAACACGAACACACACGAAGCCGACAAAACACATTAAAACACACTCAAAACATTTTTCATTACATTTCCGACACGGGGGTTTGAGTGCATTGGTTCCGGTGCTCTGCTACAATTTCAAGTCCTGGAGGAGAAGATGTGAGTGTCAATGGGTGCGTGTGTTATGGAAGGCTATCCCGGGGGGGGATCTTCCCAAATATTTGAGTGATCCAGTATCACGGCATGTGTGCTTTTTGGAGGCGAAGGGCGTTAACGTGCCGACCTTTGTGCGGAGGGCAGAGGGTGCAGTCGCTGGAGCCCCAGGCCTTTCCCAGACCTCGGCAGCACATCTCTTTGCTCCTCAGGCCTGGCAGAGGAGAACTGCACTGTACGTGTACACGCAAACACAAAGAAGGAGTAATAAGATTTATTCACCTTCAGGCCTGATACACACATACACACACACCCACACCCACCCACCCACGCACACAAAACTTCCTTGGTGGAGGTCCATAAATGGTTACCGCGTCCAATATTGGTGCTCGGCTCAAAAGTTACACTTTGGGGAAGCGTCTGTTCTTGGCATGCACTGTCGTGTGTGTGCGCACGTGCGAAAAAAGCATTCAAGCTTCCAGTCGACGACATGATGAGTCCTTCTGTTTCCAATTAAGTCCCGGTCCTCAGGAGGTGGACAACAGCGCACGTGTTTCGAGAGAAAAACGGCCTGTTTGCACTTTGCCTCCCTGGGCGTCTGCGTTTCCTATTCTGTGTTTTTCACACAGCCTGTAAAGGCTTTGCTTCACTGAGCCCAATTCAGCGACTCCGACGTTATGCACTCATGTTGGAAGATGTCCTCGCGAGTGCGTCACAGAATCGTGGCGAGGCAAGCCGAAGGCAAGCGTTTGAGGTTGTCGGACGTGACGGAGGACAGGCAGGGAGCGGGGGGCCCCCTCTCCTGGCGATGCCTTGAATCCTGCTAGGGCTTCGGTACTTCTGACTTGAGGCTGGTTCCTGGTGGTTGCCTTGCCTGCCGCTCGTGTCTTGGTCCTTGCTGGTGCCATGGTTCCTGGCAGTGACTAGACCCCACTTGTGCCTTGGCTCCTGCGAGTGTCTTGGTCCTGACTTGAGCCTTGGCTTTTGTTGGGGCTTTGGTTCCTGGCAGTGACTTGACTCCCACTAGTTCTCAGTTCAGGTTAGCGCCTTGGTTCTGAATTGAGCCTCGTTTCCTGGTAGTGCTTCGGTTCTGGCAGGTGTCTTGGTTCCTGGCCGTGACCCGACTCCCACTTGTTTCCCGGTGTCTTGGTTGCTCCCTTGACTCTTGGGTCCCGACCATGCCTTGGTTCTAGCTGACACCTTGGTTCTGACTGGTGCCTAGGTTTTTGCCAGTGCCTCGGTTCCTGGTGGTGAGTTGACCACCGGACAATTCCATGGCGCCTGCTAATGTCTTGGTTCCGATTTGAGATTTGATTCCAGGGAGCGCCGTGTTTCCCGGCAGTCCTTGGTTCTGGTGGGTGCCTCGGCTCCTGCTAGTATCTTGCTTCTGACACGAGCCTTGGTCCAGGCTGGTGCCTTGCTTTGTGCTGCTCCCTTGGTGTTACCAGTGGTGACTTGAACTCTCACTAGATGCTCAATTCCTGCTGGTGTCTCGGTTCTGCTCTGAGCTCTGGTTTCTGGACGCGTCTTGGTGGCTGTGGTTTTCGTTAGTGCCTTTGTTTTGGCTGGTATACCTTGTTCTCACTTGAGCCTTATTTCCTGGCAGTATCTTGGTTTTGCCCGCTGGTTCCCGGCGTTGCCCTGACTCCACCTATTGCCCTGGCTTCTGCTCGTTTCCTGGTTCCGACAGGAGCCTTGGTTGGAGTTGGCGCCTTTGCCCAAGCAACTGTCTTCATTCAGACTCGAGCCTTGGTTCCTAGGGTCTTGACAACACTTGCTTCAAAAACTAACCCTGATTTCAAAACTTTAAAGTTGATGTTTCACAGGTGATTTCAAGAAGGGTTAGGGTTTCACAAGAGGGTTTTCAAGTATTATGGAGTGATCGCCATCACTTAGCACCCCTCACCTGTCCGTCTTTGACCTCCCTGAAGCAGTACTTGAAGCCGATGTGTTGGGCGTAGACGCGCTCTCCCCCGAGCGTCTGGGTCCGGACACCGCTGTCCACCGGCGCCGGAGCCCCCGCGGACCCAGACAGCGCGCCGGACAAGAGCGGTTGCGGGGCGGGCATGAATCCAGACACCTGAAGGCGCAAACGGTGAGCAACACCAAACAACTTGACAAAATGCTGAATTGGTCGATCGGAGCTCGGACCTTCATCACCTGATGAACCTTCACACTGGCTTCAGGAGGGTGCTGCACCCTGACCTTCACCAGGGACGCTCCAGCTGCTCCTGGGAACACAGATTGAAGCTTCAAAGTCGGTTTTGAAGTCTAGGTTAGGGTTCCAACCCGTCTTTCAAACTGAAAGATCACACGCACCGCCCGGTAGGTCCTGGTTCTGACCCCTGAGTGGCAGCAGAAACTCCGACCGGGTCAGATCCGTACTGGGCGCGGCGACTGACACGCGGGGAGGCTTGACGATTTCATTGGGTGAGGTGAATGAGGGCATGGCTTGCGATGTGACGGGAATCTGGCAGAACTTTCCGGTAAAGTTTGAAGGGCAGAGGCATCGATCCTTCAGCAGACACACCCCTCCGTTCTTACACAGCAGACGACACACAACTACACAAACACACGTTTGCGTCAGCACTCTCAGTCAAGGCCTAACCCTGGCTTGTACCGACGGCGGCTGACGTATCGTCGATAGAAAACAGCCACAGACGGCCTCCGCCACGCACGCGCTTCCCACCTCCTGGCCAGACGGGAAGCGCTGCTAACATGCAGATAACGTCGCACGGGGGAAAGTCGCTTGAGCCACTTGGGGACCATGCAGCGGTACACTCTTTGTCCTGACTACTAAGACGAGTCATGGCACAAGTACCTGTGGAACAACGAGGACGCGCTAGCCGTACGAATGGCTTCCCATTCTTTGACAATTGCAGGTCCCCAAAAAACTTTGAATGAGAATAAACAAAAGAATTGAGCGATCTCAATGGCTCTGATGGACTGCTGACCGTTTCTTTTTTGTTTGTTACTCGAGATTATTTTATGTATACATGAGGACAATAGTCAGATATTTCTTCTTTTCAAAGCAAACTGATCATCCAGTTTGAGAATGTCAACTTTAGCTCACGGCATACTGACATTGCTTTTCTCTGCCACCTGTTGCTAGGCAGACTTTCGGAGCACAATCCTCATTTTTTGCTCTCTCCAATGTTACCTTGGAGACTTGTCAGTCTCGTTGAGAAACGACGGGAGAGTTGCCGCACCCGCACGGCCCCGCACCCGCACCCACACCCACACCCACAGGAAGGAACTGCTGCCGAATGACAGCCGTCACCCGGTTCCCAATGCTACTCACAAACTCTGAATCGGTCTCCATTCGGCCGTTCCGTCGCCGGGCCACTGAACAGGGTGGTCACGTTGCCGCGCTCGCAGTGATTGACGCAACGCCGCTGGCTGCAGCGCACCTTGCAGATGGTGGGCGTGAACATGACCTGCAGCCGGTCCGGCCCGCCGCGGGCCGCGCCCGGGGCACTCCCCGGCGCCCCGGCCGACTGCCCGTCGGCCGCCCGGGAGAAGGAGACAACCAGGCATGACAGGAGGTAGACGAGCCTCAGACGCGGCATGACGGCTTTCGGGACACCTCAGAATGGCGCCGACGAGACTGGCATCATCCGAACGAGGAGGAGGAGCAACGGAGCAGAGTTTGGTTCCAAAGCGGCGGCAGGATGAGAAGAAGATGAAGAGAAACAAAAAAATGCTCTGCTTTCTAAAAAGAAAGTCAGCTTCCAAAGCTCGTGGTTCTTGTGCGTGTGCGTCTCTGCTATTCTACAATGCCAAAGGAGCGAGCGAGGGAGTTCTGGAGTTGGAAAATCTACTTCCAAAGCATCACAACGACAGCACCGACGACGACAAGGACATGAAGGAAGCGGGTGGCGTCGCAAAGGATAAAGTCTGCTTCCAAAGGTTGCGGTTCTTCTGCGGCGCGGTGCGTCTGCCCGCCGTTCTCCGATCCAAGCGAGTGAGCGAGCCTTTTAGAGTTGGAGAGGAATCTAATTGAAAGCAGGGAGCTGCTTGGGCTCAGGTCCAACATAAACACTGGGTCAGAACACGCCTACTCCTGCCACCACCGCCCCCCCGGTGCAGCTCGCGAGCCAGCGGCCCTAAATCAGAAAGTGACGCGCCATCGCAAGGAAGCCCGAAGGAAAAAGCAAACTCTGGAGCCTTGTCAGCCTTTTACCTCTTTTGCATCTTGTTTGAATGAAGGCACACAAAGGCAGCCTCTGCCTGGCGTTAGCACGGACGACGGCCACAGGCTCGACTCCGGCCACAGGGGCCCATCTCGGCACATCAGACGGACGCGCTGCGGCCACTCGCTTCCGGTCACAAAAGCCGTCCGAGTGGAGCGGCCCGATGCGCTCCTGCCACCCACTTCTTCCGCCACGGGGGGCCACCGCTGCCGGCCCAGAGACATCTCTCTGGCTCGTGCGGTGCGTTGTGGCCAACGACTCTGCCCTTCCAGCTCTTGTGAAGTCGCGCACAAAGCTGCGATTTGGACCATGTCAGCCGCTGGGAAGCCGTCGACGTGCGAGGCTCGGCCGGTCCATCAAGAACATTTCGCTTGGTGTCTGCCATGGAGACCAAGGCGCGCGCTTCCCGCACGGTGCCCGAAAACAACGTGGCCGCCACAGACTGAGTTTTGTCTGTTTTTGTCTGACCGGGTGCGGTCTTGCGGGACCCCCGTAAAAGCAAAAAAAGCCCATTGACCAACTTTTTAGGCGGGGCGGGCGGGATAAAGAAGTCTTGTCCTTGTTTCTGTTTGACTATGAGCTCACGTCCTGATGCACGTCAACCTCACCTTACGCAAGCCTTCCATCAAAGCACAACATGACGACACCTCGACAAGTCTAGACGTCCTGGCAACTTTTTTTGGAAAGAAATGTTTCTTTTCCAGCGCGGTGGCACACGTACATCCGGCTGGCAAAAGGTGGCGTCGGAAGGGAAGCAAAGGTGACTGCTCTTCAATGCACAAAGAGACATGAAAAATCCCAAATGACGACTCCATTCAAAATGCCGAGCATATCCAAGTTGTTATATTTGAATGTCTTTTGGGGGAAAAAACAAACAGTTTTCAAATATGACTTACAACTGAAATATTCTGACTTGGAAAAGTTAAGCATTGCACCACCCTCACGCTCATGTTTCATGTTTGACATTTTTCTTTGTATTTCATTGAGTTATTCTTTCACAACAGCAACTCTGCCGAATAAGTCGGAATATGTTTCAAGCACATACGAATGCTTTGACTTGTGGCGTCTTTGGGATGCGAGCTGCCGCTTGGGGGCATTTTGTCGGGGACTGGGACAGATTAATTGCATTTGCATTCATTTCAAGGGGGAAAGATGTTTTGAGACATGCGTTATGAGATACAAGCATGGTCACGGAAGAAATTAAATCAAATTTCAAGGCAGCACTGCACATTTTTAGATATTATATACTTATGCCACCCCCCCCCCCGCAGCCCTCACACAGACGAGTGGGTTGACAAAAGTGGGCGTGGCCGCAGTACAGCACAAAAACAGGAAGTGGGGCTTGTAGGAAGGAATCAGCGAGCACGTTTACATTCCTTATCTGAAGCTCACAAAGCCCCCAGAGCGCCATTCCTCAACAGTGACATCACCACCAGCTTGTTTTTACTCTGTGTGTGTGTGTGTGTGTGTGTGTGTGTGTGTGTGTGTGTGTATGCGTGCGTGCGTGCGTGCGTGCAACGCATCCATCACCAAGAGCATATCTGCACGTTCCCGATTAAAGAAGAAAAAAAATCGGGGATCCGAGACAAGCAATGGATGTTGCGTGGATGTTGGCATGATTAACATAGCGGCGCTCTCACAAGATAAACATACATGAGTGTGCACACACACACACACACACACACACACACACACACACACACACACACACACACACACACACTGCATTAGGTCACTGGAAATTTTTCAAAATAACATCATGGGAATGTACACAGAAAATGAATGTATAATCTCCCTGCCCTGTATGCTAAAGTAACAAAAAAAAAATATATATATAGATATCTATATATAGATATATATATATTTTTTTGTTTTGTTATGTTTTTGTTTTTTTTTGTAGGCAGCATGGCGGTTGGCTGATTAGCGCATCCGCCTCTCAGTGCAGAGGTCGTGGGTTCGAATCCGGCCTTGGCCTTCCCGTGTGGAGTTAGCCTTACGTACTAAAGATAATGAATGTCATTTGACGGGATTATGCGATCAAGTCGCATTCTGTTACCTGCGGGTGCGTCGATGTGTAGGGTGACGTTGCCTTGGTGGGAAAAGGACGTCCCAACACTGAGTCTCTTCTTCTCCTTCTCGATATGCTTCATTAGGGCGGTGGCCAACTTGTCTCGTTTTCCCCCCGCCATCTTCTTCATTAGTACGGCCTGAGCCTCGCGCAAACTGTCACAGTACAAAATAATTAAAAAACAAACAAACAAGTTGTCATTCATTTGACAAAGGATTGATTGAAAAACAAAAAAAGTCAACCTTTTTCGAGTTTGGTAATTTCAAGTAACGATGTTGAAATGAGTTGAGGCGTTTCGGTCAGGCAAAGGTTTTTCCTCGCTGTGCCCTAGCAACTATGTGGATGGAAGTTGAGGAGTTTCATTTTGACCAAAGCATTCCTTTGGCATCATCCTGGCGCCAAGGAGCTACCGTAGCTTCATTCCGCAGTCAACACCGACTATTTTTTTGACCATCAAAGCGTACCAGGGGCCACCGAGCCACCGACAAGGACCCAAACTTCACCCAGGACCAAATTTGACTCCTCACCTGAGAAAAGTCTTTTTTGCTGCTACCGCCTTCAACTTGGTCCCGCTCGACAGCTTGAAGGACGGTGAGAAGTCCTCAGATTCAGGACTTGAGTTAGGACTCGAAGACGAGGCGTCAGACGCCTCTGGACTTTCCTGAGGGCTCGAAGACACGCTCGAGTTTCCCTGCAGGAGTTCCTCGGTGAGAGGCCGTCTGGTGGAGTCCGGCGGATTCTCGGGAGCGGGTCGAAAAGCCATCTGCTTCGGTCCGGTCGCAAGCTTTGCGGACGCGCCGGAGCGCTCCAATTCCGAACTCGGGTTTGGACTGAAAGATGCGGGCCGGGCATGGTGATTGACAGGCGATCCCGTCGCCTTGGAAACCGAGCAGAGGCCTTTCGGACACTGGGAGGAGCCACGGCAACGAGGAGGGCAACGCTCTGCGGCAAGACACAAGGAGAGGAGAGGAAGAAAAGAGGAAAGGAAAAAAGGGGATGAGGAAGTGAGAAAAGAAGATGAGAAGAAAAGTTGAATTGCAAACAGCTGTGACTCGGCAGGGCCAAAATGAGTCCCCAGTGAGCCGTACTTCAGAAATGACATTTGAGCATCATCAAAAAGCTGGATAGGACCCCCCCCCGCCCCCACCCCACCCCCCTCTGAACTTGTTTTAAAGTGCTCGATCAATACAGTTGAGTTGAGTTACGCTAAAGACCAACCAGAGGCCAGCTAGTGTTTGTGGAGGCGGGAGGGGGTCAGAGCAACAGTTGCGACGCTGGACTTGTGGAAAATGCTGCCCCATTCCTGGCCCGACTGACTGAACCATGATTGCCCGATCTCTCGGGAGCGACCTGTGTGACTCGCCATTCATTTTGCGATGCCAGCTCACAAACGAGACCTTGGGGAGTACTTACCTCTCTGGTTCTGTGGATGTGTGTGTGTGTGTGTGTGTGTGTGTAATGTTTTAATCATGACAGAATTACTTACATGTCACTCCTACACCATGTTTATTATTGGACACACTCTCTTTCTGGCAACACACACAGACCAACGTGGAAATGTGCGCGCGCACACACACACACACACACACACACACACACACACACACACACACACACACACGCTCAGTGACTTACAAACACACACACAAAGAAGACAATCGCTCATTCTCACACGCACACGCCAACTTTTGCGGTGAGGGATGGAGAACGGTGAAATCGGGTGTGCCAGCCCCCTTGGCAGTTGGTCCTCACCCTTGGTGCACGCCGTGGTCCTCATCCTGGCTGCCAGAGCTGCACATGCGCCCCATCTGCAACACACACACACACACGCACACGCGCGCATCGACTACATGACTTTTTTCCTCTGACAAAAAGTGATTGTGACACTTCAACGTATTGGTGCAGGTGAGCGCTATGCTAATGGCGTCAACTCACATGAAATAACACACACAATGGAATCCCAAAAGATTTGGTCAAAACCAAAGTAGAAGAGAGCAAAGGGATAAAGAAGAATGACTTTTTAAAAAGATGCTTGTTGTCAATTGTCAATCTTTGCTGAAGTCTTTGTTCAAAAGTCAACGCTAAGCGCTCGAAAGTGGCGAGCCGGCGCCGGCGCGCGACAGGAAGCCTTTGGTTTGTCCCCTTTGTGGGTGTTGTTGATTGGCTTGCGTCGCGTGGACGCCTCTAACCGGGAAGCGCGTCAGCAAGTGAGAGGATGCCACCTCCCGCCGGGGATTTGAACGTTACTCACAGCTTGCTGCGCCCATTGTGCGCGCACGCACACTCAACGAGGCCAGCACGTGAGAAGAGGTGACAGGCAACATGAGAGGCCATTTCAGGATATTTGACCAACAAACAAAAAGCATTCCACCTCGCGCTGAAAGCAACACTTGCCCGTAGAGAGTCTGGGGACTTAATGCTGCCCCCCCTCCAAAAAAAAAAAATGCAAAACGCCACTGGCATGGTAACGGTTAGCATCGCAAATGGCCATTTTAGAAGCGGCAGATATTTGAACACAAATGGTGAAACAACACATGTAGACAATAGAACAATGCTCGCAATGCAGATCTTCTTTATCGTCTGTGAGACTCTCATGACAACATCTTACTAAATAGTAGTAGAAGTCATCGTCTATTCTTCTTTGTTTGGATTGCGGCTTGTCTGATTTCTTGACAACTCATGATCGACACGTTGACCAAATTTTGCACTATTATTAAGTCAAACTGGGACTGAATTTTGACCAAAACAAGCATCCAGTTAGTACAACTCAGGCTAAATTGGCCACGATGAACCAAAATGGCCGCTTTCTTTTTCTTGTCCGTCATGGCTTCTTGAGCCAAACGGAGGCAAAATTCTTTTCAAAGAGAAAAATGCGGTGGCACACGGCCACGCTTGAAAGAAGCAACTGGTTGGCTTCGTGTATCTGAAAGTGAGCCGACAATGGCCACTTAAAAAACACAAAGGCAGACTCCTCTGCGTCTGTTGAGCCGAGGGCTTCCTTCTCGAGACGTTTTTGGTGGGTCGAGTCACGGTAGAGTTGTCTAGCAAGTTTCAAGCGGTGCTTCGGGGCCTGTCTTTTCTTTCGTTTCCACCGCAGTCATTTCCCAAATGATCTGAATGAGAACGCGGCGAAAAGAAGCAGGTTGAACAGGTGCCGCCCAGGGACGTGTCGAGCTTGGCCAGTGGGGAGGAAAACAGCCGCCGCGAGCACGCGCAAACGTCGCACGTGCGGCTCGAGTCGCGGGCAAGGGCAAGAAAGCGCTTTGGAATTGCGGTTCCGGTTGTTCACTCACCTCCCCTTCCTGGGGGGCTCCGATTGGGGGAGCCCCGCGGGCCCCCTCGCCTCCTCCTCCCCCGGTCTCCCCGTCTCCGGGCCGGGGCCGCGCCGGCCGGCCTCCCGGTGTCGGTGCCGGCTCCGGCGGCCGTCGGCGGCGTGCACGCTGAGCATCCACGCGGTCGTGCACACGCAGAGCAAGAGCACGCGCATGGCGGGGGGAAGATGACCACTGCAAAGTGGGGAAACTTCAAACTCATTTCGTCGGCGTGCGGTGGGGGCCGCGCACACGTGATGTGCGGCGGCCAATGGGACCACGAGCTGGCCAATAGGAATCCAGCAAGGGGGATGCTCTTCAATGATCACTTGAAGCCTCGGGGTCACGCGAGCGACCTCCACGTTTCAAGTGGGGGAGAAGTACAATGAGAAGGTCAACAAATCATTGGAAGCGTGGGGGGGGGGGGATTATTGTTGAACGTATATGGAAAGTTGATCATTTTCCAAAACATAGTTTTTGTATTCTTGTCAAAGTCATCTTTCTTGTGAAATATGCTCTATGTACACCAAACAACACAGATGAACTTTCGCTTTCCTCTCAACCGCAGTGCAAACATGCAGTGCATTCAAAACACACACAGCAGAAAATACCGGCAGAGAAACTGAACTGTATGAAAAGACATAAATAGATAAATACAAACTATAACAACAACTAAATCAATTATTCATGTACGCAATGAGACAAACGAATAACCCCCCTTTTTTAAGAATACATGCTCTTGAACAAGTTCTCGAGATGCAACAATTGGCGCTGTGGCTCCAATGTAGCGTGCAGGACTAGTGAGCGCCGCTAGAGGGAGGCAGCGCGACCGTGTGGTGGTGACGTCAGTGGGAAATCCCACGGCCCAACTGAATGTCGCAACTCGCAAACACACAGGAAGTTACGCCATCGTACACACACACGAGCGGTGATCGCTTGGGTGACTTTGAACGCTGTCCGCGTACTTGTCCTTTTCATGATTACGCCGAACGGCTTTCGGGCTGAGCGAGCGACTGAGTGCGCATGCGTGCGTGATGTGTCAAGCGTTCGCCTCCCGCTACCGAGCGGTTCCCTTTGGGCACGCCGAAGTCTCGGTCCCCCCCGGACTGTGACGCGCTAGCAGACGCATGCTACCAACTCGTGCTCATGTGAGTCGACAGTTTGCTTTTGTCTTATTTTGCTCTTTTTCTCTTTGGACTCTGGCAGCGGCGCACTCGCCTTTCGCCTTCTAGCGCTCGCCGCCCCTGTGTCCATCTTCTTCAAACTCGTTTCAAGACGCATCTTTATTTCGTGGCTTTTTACCCAAAATGAGACTGACACCGTTCTGTGATTTTCTGCTCTCTACTATTGAATGGACAAACTTCACACATTTTGTTTCTGTGTTGTCATGTTCTATGCAGCAGTGCTTTGTTACAACTGCACTTGTCGGCACATGCGCTGTACAAATAAACCCGGATATTGTTCTGAATTGAATTTATCAACAAAACAGAGTAGGCTAAGAGCTCAAAACTCTGAAAAGTTCATTCAAACTTCCCTTGTTGCTACTGGAGTGGAGGAGAATGGCGTGTTCGCGGGCCACGGTCTCGGCATTTCCTTTTTTTCTCCTCTGTTACGGTTCGATGGCATGGTGAAGATTGTTACAAAAAAAACCGAAACACATCAACAACAACATTGTACACACCATATTGTGTGATCTAAAAAGCTGTGTAAAAAGTGTGTGTGTGTGTATTCGCAGGACATTGGTCATCTTGCTTGTACCTTTGCTGGTTGCCACGGTGACGGCGGACCTCCACACGGATACCGGCCCGCCAGGTAGGCGCCAGGCGCTCCGACAACTGGAAACAAACACAGAAGCGAGTCTGCGTTCAGGTTTCATTCACAGTCGGGCTTGAAAAAATGTTTGGCTCGATGTGATCAGGCGACTGCGCGTGTGTGTGTGGTTAGGGACGAGGTGCCAAGACTGGGACGAGTCGTGGTCCTGGGTCGTGCATGTCCTGGAGGGTGAGGCGGCGTGGGTGCGGTGTCCCCTCTGGGGCCACCCGGCCCTCGACAACTCGTCACGCGACCTGACGTGGTACCGCCGCCTCCGAGGACAACACTTTGAACGACCAATCACGCACAAGTAAAGCAAGCATCATCATCATCATCATCATCATCGATACCGGCATCTCGAGTCCATTTGGGGTCGAATCAAGTGACTTGTCGAATAGTCAACTTGACTACATACACTGAAAATAACCGGCTGTCGAATTGACTATTTGATTTGTGTGTGTGTGTGTGTCGGGGGGGGGGTGGGGTTCAGACTCACAAATTGGCTCTGGGCTGCCATCTGCTGGAGAAAAGCGGTGGCTTCACCTTTGCTTTTTGAAAAATAGTGAAAATCCATTCTGAATTTTGACATCGATTTGTTTAAAAATCCCGATATTTGAGTGAGTCGATTTTTTTTTTTTTTTCTGCTTTTTGAAAAATCTTGAAAATCCATTCTGAACTTTGACATCGATTTATTTAAAAATCCCGATATTTGAGTGAATCGATTTTTTTTTTTTTGCACACACCTAGTTTGCTTGGGATTTTTTGGGGGAGGCGGGGGTGTATTGAGATGTAATTGTGTCGATGATATGTGTCTGGCGATTGCGTTGTCGCAGCGGAATGGGACTGCGATTGTGTTGCGCTAACGCGCTGGTGTTGTTTTGCCGCAGTGGGCGTCTGAGCAAAGAGTACGACAGGTTGTGCTTTCAGCCGGCGGTGGCCGACGACTCGGGCTGCTACGCCTGCCTGCCACGGTGAGGAGCGCCACC
>NW_017804830.1:579562-581389 GCF_001891065.2 Hippocampus comes
GGTCAGCGTCAAGGCGTTAGCTTGCGGCTAGCGTCGGACTGGTGCGCTAGCTTCCGCCGCCCACGGGTGAGCGGAGACGCGTTACTGCACCCGAGACCCGAAAGAAAAGATGCCTCCTGGCGCGTGGTCGAACAGAGATTGCGATTAGCTACCAAGTTTGGTTTTTTTTTTGCTCCTTTCCAAATTGTTGGAACAAATGAAGTCATGATTTTTCTTTTCCGGAATATCCGTAACATTCGATGTAAAGGGCGTAACGAGGTCGCGTTCAGAGATTTTTCAATGAACTTTTTTCCCACAAAATCTAGACAAACGGTACCAGTCTTAATCTTCAATTTGTTCATTTCTGAGTTCAACTCAAAACTGGAATTGGCAGCATCCCGTTCAACTTTTTTCCCACAAAATCTAGACAAACGGTACCAGTCTTAATCTTCAATTTGTTCATTTCTGAGTTCAACTCAAAACTGGAATTGGCAGCATCCCGTTCAAGTCTTCCCAGAGGAGTGAAAAATGTCCACCCTGCAAACATCATCCGCTCTTCTTGCACTCACGGTAGCCCCGCCCCAAAACTTGATCTTGGTTTTCTCAGAATAGTTTGCGTTATCATTTCAATGGTGCCGATCTACGCTGTTTTGATTTTTTTTTCCAATTTTGACGTGCATCATGTCAAGTGATTTCTTGTCAATAACACCTGTGTGCGTGTGTGTGTGTGTGTGTGTGTGTGCGTGTGTGCGTGGGCGCACCTGCGTAGACGACAAGGAGTTCGATGTGTACATCTCATACGCCAGGAACAGCGATGAGGAGAAGTTTGTTCTGAGGACACTCCGCACAGTCCTGGAGAACCATCTGGGTTACACGGTGTGCATCTTTGACCGAGACAGCCTGCCAGGCGGGAGTGAGTTCACACTTTTAACAGACGTACATATCGAGAGAGAGAAAGAGAGAGAGAATATGTCTGCTTGGAATTTTTCCAGTGCTCCCTCCCTTGCTTAGAGGAACTCAAATGAGAATGACATGATTGAAAAATTCTCCTGCTACCTACCAAGCGTAGGTAGCAGTAGCCATTTTTTTGTTGTTGTTGTTTCTTTGAATGGATGGAATAATTGGATTTGAGAAAACACGTCGCTCGGTGACGCGGGACCTTTGCAAAACGTGGCTGACATTCTTTCTGTCCTCGTTCCGATCAGCCATCACGGACGAGACTCTGAGCTTCGTGGCACGCAGTCGCCGCCTGCTGGTGGTGTTGGGCCCCGGCTACGCCCGGCAGGGCTCCCAGGCCCTGCTGGAGCTCAAGGCGGGCATAGAATATTTGGCACAATAAGAAAAGATGTGAAGGTTCAAGAAATGTTCACATTATAGCCATACTCGAGTATGCTTGTTAATAACAGCCCTCCAATATGGCCGCCGGTAGTGCATTGTGGGTAATTGCTAAAAGGACGGAGCCCTCGATTCGTGTCTCACTTCTGCTAAGCTCTTTTTCGAACAGATCTGTGGGCCACTCATGTTGTCCTTGGGGCGAACGAGTACCGGTTGGCACCTTTCTTTTCTTTTTTTTGCACATGAATGAACAGCAAAAGAGCATCCGAGTCTGCTGGCTCCCTTTCATCTCGCTCCCTCCCTCCTCCTGCAACTTCAAGGAGGCGGCTTGTTTCCTCAACGCCCAGCCGATCAAATTGCGCTCTGCTTCCGAGTCCCCTCAGCTCGTTACCAGTGACACGCAGCTGGAGCGATGATTGAAAGCGTGACTTTTTCAAACCACGTAAACCGTCAAACTGGGAAACGGCCCATGCCTAGCCTAGTGCGCGCACGCACGCACGCACGCACACACAC
>NW_017804830.1:581400-584164 GCF_001891065.2 Hippocampus comes
CACACACACACGCACACACACACACACACACACACACACACACACACCCACACACACACACACACACACACACACACACACACACACAGTGTGACATGCGGGCAGACCAAAAAAAAAAAAAAATGTCCACACAAGGATCACACAGAGCCACCCAAAGACAGAGCAATGCTGAGACGTGCGCTTTGTGTTGCTCAGCGCCCCCTTTCCTTCCCAAAGAGCCCAGCGTGCTCCAACCGACAAGCGAGCACGTCTTCCACGTCAAACGAGGTGAGCCCGCCCGCCGACGGCTTCGAGCGGACCGCGGCGTTGCGGTGACGGGCGCTTTCGCGTTTCGCTTGCCGGCAGGCTCGTCCGTGCGTCTGGTGTGCCGGGGACGCTTTCCCTACTTGGACCGGGACTCGGACTGGGCCATCTGGTGGAGCGTGGACGGCAACGCGGTGGAGCGGCTGGCGGATCCCCGTTTCTCCGCAAGCAACGGGTAACAACATTTGTACTCTCCAACTCAAAGGCAGAGATGGGCATTCCTGGGATGGACGGGGGACGAGATCTTTTAGTTTTTAAAAGGACAGACTAAACTAGAACGGTGGCGGGTTTTCGTCCGTCCCCGTCCTCGTCCCTCACCGGGTTAGGTACGTGGTGTCGGGAGGCAAAAGAACAGGGCCAGAGTGTGGCCAAACGCTGTATTTTCTTCACAGGCTGTTTCATCTCAACGGTATTTTTATGCGGTGGCTACCCTGCCACCTCGTGTCCAGTCAGAGAACGTAACAAAGTGCCCGCGGACACCCATTTCACTCACGATCAATCCGGGCGGTGAAGGGAGCCGGCTGGGTTGCGTGTCTCTCGGTACCCGCCCACAAGACATGAAAAAGAGCCATGTCGTTTTTGTTTGGTTGATGCCCAGTCTCCTCTGCGAGAGGTCGTCACGGCGGGTAGGCAGGCGTATGCGTCCATGTTTGCCTGCGAGAGTCCCGCACATTTTTCAAAGTTTGGCACCGTGACATGTCATCCGTTTTGGATTTTCCGGACGACGCCGCCTTCTCCGCTTTGGAGTTGAGCGAGGAGGAAAACTGCCTCAAATCCCTCACACCTGGCCGATGATTCCGATACCTTCAGAGCTTGACGGGAGCGTGAAGTCAAGATGTCAACATCCATTTTGCTGACCATCGATCGCAGTTTCGGCACTCGATTCGATTCCCGCATGACGGGTTTGGGCCCAGGTCAAGTGCCCATCTCTGCTAAAATGTCCCCCGAGCCCAAAGTCACTTTCTTCCCTCATTTGCGGAACAACAAGCAGTCCTCTTTTGCCCTGAAGCGAGGCTTTTATTTCACAGTCACAATTTCATGATGGAACCAATGAAGAATCGGATTCGGTGATGTAGAATCGGGTTTTTTTTTCGCCTCAATTTCTTCAGTTGACATTGTGAAGAGCAGCAAAATGCATCTTCTTGTCCGCCAACATTTTCAGGGGGGCAGTTTGGAGCACAACTCCATTTGCGTTGAATGTCTCGCGTGGCCCTTTCGCAAAGCCCGAGTCGCCTGGAACACAGAACAAAACCGAAAGCTTTGTTTGCGGTCAGGCTGGTGAGCACCAAACACGGAGATCGCATCGAGGAGAGCGTCCTGCTGATCCGGGACTTTGGCTCCGAGGACCTGGGCAAGACCTACAACTGCTCCGTGAAGAACCGGCGAGGATTCCAGACGCGCAGGGCGCAGCTCCAGGAGGAAGGCGAGCGCCGTTTTGTTTGCCTTTTTGCCGTCGGGAAGAATGTCGCCGGACTTGCCCGCCAGATGCAACCGAGAGAACGTTTCCTGTTTTTCTCGCTTCAGCATGGGTGCCGTGGTTGGAGGTGGGCTGCGGTCTGTCCCTGATCCTGGCGCTGTCGCTGGCCGTCTCGGCGCTCTACAGCGTCTTCCGGCTGGAGCTGCTGCTGCTCTACAGGTCCCGCTTCGGCGCCGACGAGCGGCACACGGGTGAGGCGCGCCTCGGCGCTTTTTCCCGAGCAACGATATCGGGGTCAGCTTCAAGGCGTTAGCTTGCGGCTAGCGTCGGACTGGTGCGCTAGCTTCCGCCGCCCACGGGTGAGCGGAGACGCGTTACTGCACCCGAGACCCGAAAGAAAAGATGCCTCCTGGCGCGTGGTCGAACAGAGATTGCGATTAGCTACCAAGTTTGGTTTTTTTTTTGCTCCTTTCCAACTTGTTGCAACAAATGAAGTCATGATTTTTCTTTTCCGGAATATCCGTAACATTCGATGTAAAGGGCGTAACGAGGTCGCGTTCAGAGATTTTTCAATGAATTTTTTTCCAAAAAATCTGGACAAACGGTACCAGTCTTAATCTTCAACTTGCTCATTTCTGAGTTCAACTCAAAACTGGAATTGGCAGATTTCAACTGAAAGAACAATGTCACAAAACAAAACGCATTGCGGTGACGCACTTGTCACAAAGTTTCGGTTTCGACTTCGTGCCTGCTTCGTTCCCTCTGCCCGTCTTGAGCAAAGGAAAATTGCCGGCACCGCATTTTTAAAATGCTTCCCCCGTGACGTCACTCGCCTTCACGAGACATGATGGTCACTCTGGGTTTGATTGTCTGTTTGCGTAGAGGCGCAATGGAGAGATGCTGTGGACTGCTGACAACCAAGGAAGAACCAGGTACAGTTACCCCCCCCCCCCAACATCCTTAAACGGCAACGTGAAGATAATGGCTCATTTTCAATCATTAAGCTCAGGGCCTTCCAGCGGTGATTCAAGGGGACATCCACTG
>NW_017804830.1:584182-584564 GCF_001891065.2 Hippocampus comes
TGAAGGAAAAATGGAATATCTCACGAGTGGGTAGTCACCGATTGAGCGGGAAGGGCCCAAACGGGCAGCTTGACAAACCGCTCTCCGCATTACAAGCGCATTTCCATGCAGACGATTGCGTTTGGACGGTTGACCTGTCCGTGTGTGTGTGTGTGTGTGTGTGTGTGTGTGTGTGTGCGTGTGTGTTTGTGTGTGTGTGCGCGTGTGTGTGCCTGTGTCTCCACGTCAGTTCCTCTGAAGAGCATTGAGGTGGAGGTGGATGTGCGGGACCACGTGGCCACCGTGCTGGCCTCGCTGCACTATGAGAACAAGGAGGACAGCGCCATCGAGGCCGTTTTCGTGTTCCCTCTGCCCGCCGAGGCGGGCGTCTGCCAATTCGCCG
>NW_017804830.1:593190-594512 GCF_001891065.2 Hippocampus comes
GGTCAGCGTCAAGGCGTTAGCTTGCGGCTAGCGTCGGACTGGTGCGCTAGCTTCCGCCGCCCACGGGTGAGCGGAGACGCGTTACTGCACCCGAGACCCGAAAGAAAAGATGCCTCCTGGCGCGTGGTCGAACAGAGATTGCGATTAGCTACCAAGTTTGGTTTTTTTTTTGCTCCTTTCCAAATTGTTGGAACAAATGAAGTCATGATTTTTCTTTTCCGGAATATCCGTAACATTCGATGTAAAGGGCGTAACGAGGTCGCGTTCAGAGATTTTTCAATGAATTTTTTTCCAAAAAATCTGGACAAACGGTACCAGTCTTAATCTTCAACTTGCTCATTTCTGAGTTCAACTCAAAACTGGAATTGGCAGCATCCCGTTCAAGTCTTCCCAGAAGAGTGAAAAATGTCAACTCTGCAAACATCATCCGCTCTTCTTGTACTCACGGTAGCCCTGCCCCAAAACTTGATCTTGGTTTTCTCAGAATAGTTTGCGTTATCATTTCAATGGTGCCGATCTACGCTGTTTTGATTTTTTTTTCCAATTTTGACGTGCATCATGTCAAGTGATTTCTTGTCAATAACACCTGTGTGCGTGTGTGTGTGTGTGTGTGTGTGTGCGTGTGTGCGTGGGCGCACCTGCGTAATGGCTCATTTTCAATCATTAAGCTCAGGGCCTTCCAGCGGTGATTCAAGGGGACATCCACTGAAAAGGGGGGGGGGGGGGGCGCACCTGCGTAGACGACAAGGAGTTCGATGTGTACATCTCATACGCCAGGAACAGCGATGAGGAGAAGTTTGTTCTGAGGACACTCCGCACAGTCCTGGAGAACCATCTGGGTTACACGGTGTGCATCTTTGACCGAGACAGCCTGCCAGGCGGGAGTGAGTTCACACTTTTAACAGACGTACATATCGAGAGAGAGAAAGAGAGAGAGAATATGTCTGCTTGGAATTTTTCCAGTGCTCCCTCCCTTGCTTAGAGGAACTCAAATGAGAATGACATGATTGAAAAATTCTCCTGCTACCTACCAAGCGTAGGTAGCAGTAGCCATTTTTTTGTTGTTGTTGTTGCTTTGAATGGATGGAATAATTGGATTTGAGAAAACACGTCGCTCGGTGACGCGGGACCTTTGCAAAACGTGGCTGACATTCTTTCTGTCCTCGTTCCGATCAGCCATCACGGACGAGACTCTGAGCTTCGTGGCACGCAGTCGCCGCCTGCTGGTGGTGTTGGGCCCCGGCTACGCCCGGCAGGGCTCCCAGGCCCTGCTGGAGCTCAAGGCGGGCATGGACGGCCTGGCCGGCGGCCACCTGCGCCTC
>NW_017804830.1:596072-597729 GCF_001891065.2 Hippocampus comes
GCCTTCCAGGTGGGATTCAAGGGGACAACCACTGAAAAGGGGGGGGGGGGGAAGCATCGTTTGTGTATGAAGGAAAAATGGAATATCTCACGAGTGTGGAGTCACCGATTGAGCTGGAAGGGCCCAAACGGGCAGCTTGACAAACCGCTCTCCGCATTACAAGCGCATTTCCATGCAGACGATTGCGTTTGGACGGTTGACCTGTCCGTGTGTGTGTGTGTGTGTGTGTGTGTGTGTGCGTGTGTGTTTGTGTGTGTGTGCGCGTGTGTGTGCCTGTGTCTCCACGTCAGTTCCTCTGAAGAGCATTGAGGTGGAGGTGGATGTGCGGGACCACGTGGCCACCGTGCTGGCCTCGCTGCACTATGAGAACAAGGAGGACAGCGCCTTTGAATGGATGGAATAATTGGATTTGAGAAAACACGTCGCTCGGTGACGCGGGACCTTTGCAAAACGTGGCTGACATTCTTTCTGTCCTCGTTCCGATCAGCCATCACGGACGAGACTCTGAGCTTCGTGGCACGCAGTCGCCGCCTGCTGGTGGTGTTGGGCCCCGGCTACGCCCGGCAGGGCTCCCAGGCCCTGCTGGAGCTCAAGGCGGGCATGGACGGCCTGGCCGGCGGCCACCTGCGCCTCATCCTGGTCCAGTACAAGCGCGTGCGGCGGCGGGAGTGGGTGCGCGAGCTGAGGCGGGCGCGCGTGGCCCTGGCCGTGGTGAGCTGGCAGGGCGAGCCGTCGCGGGAGATGACGTCGCGCTTCTGGAAGAAGCTGAGGCTGGAGCTGCCCGTCAGGAGGATGCCCGGCACCCGCGCGGGGCACGGGGAGAGCGACGCCGAGGCGGGGCTCATGAGCCCGCCCGCCGGCCACCGGGCTCCTCTCGACCTCAAAGGCTCGTGAACGCCCGTCCGCTGGTTTTCAAAATGGCTTTTTCTTCACACGGCTGACTTTGGGGGAGAGGCGGCGTGCACCCTGGAGTAGTCGCTCCACAAATGAACTGGTCGCCCAGATGGGAAAACCAAACCTCACAACTGTGAGGCGGATGTTCTCACTACCGGGCTGCACCGTGCAGGGAAATGTACGATATGGGTGTTGACTCTTGTCTTTATTTTGTCGTGTGGCAAAATGATCAGGCCTTTTTGTTTTTTTTTTTCATCATTTAACCACATGGAAACCCAAATCCCAACTTCGATCGTACAGGGCGTGCGCTCTCTGCTGGGGACATGCGGTACTGCACGCATCCCGCTCGTTTCGAAGTGGTGGCAGTCTTTTGACCGCCACCTTTGAACCCGATGGCCTCGACCAGCGGTCCCCAAACTTTTTTGCCTCACCGACCGGTTTAATGTCCGACAATATTTTCAGAGACTGTCTTTTTTTAAGGCCGGATAAATACAACAAAATAATATATGATTGGGCCTTTTCCCCTTCGCAAAGACCTTTGTTTTTTACTCCTTTTCGCTCGCTCCCGGGTTTGATTTTCGCGGTAAACTATCACGTGACTAAGAAGCGCGCCTTCACTCCCGTCAAGAGTGACATATTGTAGACGGATGTACCAGATAATTTTATTAATAATCTTATTCAGATTCTGAAATGAATAAAATGGAAGTAATGGAAGTTATTCATTCTTTCTGTGTGGCCCAGGGGTGGGCAATCCCAGTCCTGT
>NW_017804830.1:602476-602645 GCF_001891065.2 Hippocampus comes
CGGTCGGACGGGGACGATCGGGCCAGACATTTTAGATCCGGCCTCTGGCTGGTCGGTCATGGCGGTCGCTAAGCAAATGTCTCTTTTGACGCAAAGCATTGCGCTGCGCTGCAGGTGTTTCTCTTTTGGGATCGGAGAAGGGGCCAGCACCGCTCTCATCAACGGGTTG
>NW_017804830.1:602916-604493 GCF_001891065.2 Hippocampus comes
CCCAAAAAAAAATTCCATCCATCAAAAGCCAATTTTACTTTGTACCCCCGTACACGTACATTCTCACGTGATGGCCAAAAATCTCACAAAAGCAAAAAGCTGCAGAACGTCGCCAACATTTGGGCAAAAAGCGCCATTTCCGCTCAGGGTTCTTCTGCCTTTTGGCCACGATGCCACGCGGGCTCGTCGGGATGGGGAGCCTTTTTCAACTCAAAAGATCTTTTCGGTCGTTCGAGTGGCACTTTCGAGCCGTAACTGCTTTGCTGTCGTTAACACCATCAGGTAACGGGGGATCATTTCGGTGCCAGTCCGAGCTCTGGCTCCGAGAAGGAACCGGCCTATTGTGAAAACGAATGCTCCAAAAGTACGGGTGCCGAAAATAATAATAATAATAAAGAATCATCTTCATCGTAGTCATCAATCAAAGCAATCTACTTGAGAGCAGGCACAAGACGACACTTGTCGCCGGCCGGCGTTTGAGAGCGTTTTCCGAATGAGTCGGGCGCGGTGATTTTGCAAGCGCGCTAACTCGGCGTCCCGCCGTTGAGCAGGTGATGCAATCCCTGCGCTTCGCCCTGCAAGCGGCGGCGGAGGACATCACGCTCACGTGGGACTTGCCGAAGGAGGTGTCGGTCACGCCGCTGTCTCCGCTTCTCGCCACCATTTTCCAGGGTCAACGCTCGCTGATCTACGCTCAGCTCACCGGACGGGTAAGCGCGCCGGCGCGGCAAAAGGGACGCTCGGCTTGGCGACGAACGCCGAGCCGAGCCGAACCTTCTCGCCTTTCAACTCAAAAGTCCGGCGATTCGCTTTTCGACCCGCCAAGCGTTTTGTATGCTTTCCGTGTCTCCAAGCACCTTTCCCGTTTGGCCCGCGTTGTTTTCCGCAGAGTTCGCAGGCAGAAGACGCTTGCGTCACCGTCAAGTACAACCTGGCCGGCCAACCCAGCCAGAGTCGGCTTCGCTTCGCCCTTCGCCCCAAAGAGGACACCGGGTAACTTGCAAACGCACAAAGGGGGTTGGGCCTTTTCCCCTTCGCAAAGACCTTTGTTTTTTACTCCTTTTCGCTCGCTCCCGGGTTTGATTTTCGCGGTAAACTATCACGTGACTAAGAAGCGCGCCTTCACTCCCGTCAAGAGTGACATATTGTAGACGGATGTACCAGATAATTTTATTAATAATCTTATTCAGATTCTGAAATGAATAAAATGGAAGTAATGGAAGTTATTCATTCTTTCTGTGTGGCCCAGGGGTGGGCAATCCCAGTCCTGTGGGGGGGGGGTCGCTATCCTGCATGTTTTCCATCTCTCCCTTTTTGCAACACACTTGATTCTAATGATCAGATTATCAGCGAGTTGTGTGGAAGCCTCCTATTGAACCTGCTCATAAGAATCAGGTGTGTTGCAACAGGGAGACTTGGAAAACATGCAGGATAGCGCCCCCCCCCCCCAGGACTGGGATTGCCCACCCATTGCCTAGACACTCGCAACCACGGTCAACCGCCTCATTTTTCAGGGCCCCTGCAGAGCTTCCGTGGCTCTGCTCTCCGCCGTCCACCCAAAACGGACGCAAAACGGC
>NW_017804830.1:605501-608858 GCF_001891065.2 Hippocampus comes
GGAATATCTCACGAGTGTGGAGTCACCGATTGAGCTGGAAGGGCCCAAACGGGCAGCTTGACAAACCGCTCTCCGCATTACAAGCGCATTTCCATGCAGACGATTGCGTTTGGACGGTTGACCTGTCCGTGTGTGTGTGTGTGTGTGTGTGTGTGTGTGTGTGCGTGTGTGTTTGTGTGTGTGTGCGCGTGTGTGTGCCTGTGTCTCCACGTCATTTCCTCTGAAGAGCATTGAGGTGGAGGTGGATGTGCGGGACCACGTGGCCACCGTGCTGGCCTCGCTGCACTATGAGAACAAGGAGGACAGCGCCATCGAGGCCGTTTTCGTGTTCCCTCTGCCCGCCGAGGCGGCCGTCTGCCATTTCGCCGCCAAGATCGGGCAAAGCGAGATTGTGGCAGAGGTGAAGGAGAGACGAGAGGTGAGCGCGATCCCCACAGAGCGGCGAGCCCAAAAGGACGCCGCCGACGCCGCCTGTGGTCTTCCCCAGGCCCGGGAGGAGTACGACGACGCGCTTAGCTCCGGGCGGCAGGCCTTCCTCTTGGAGGAGAGCGAGCAGAGCCCGGACATTTTCTCCCTGAGCGTGGGGAGTCTTCCGCCGGGAGAGAGCGCCTCCATCAGGCTGGAGTACGTCACCGAGCTGGCCGTGGAGGCGGACGACGGGCTGAGGTTCTGTCTGCCCGTGGTGCTCAACCCTCGCTACCACCCTCAAGGTAGGACAGCGGCCACCTTCGCTCGTTCATCGCCGCCCCTCCCGATGTGTAGCCAACATCCGACCGTCGGGCAAAGTTCCTGACGTGAGGTGGGGAAGATGAGCGTCCTTGCTGCTTTGTTAACCGGCACGACAACGAACCGGCGTAGCGCTCAGGATGTTCATCTCCTCCACTTCTGGTTCAAGTTGTTGGTTGAGCGCCGATGACGCGACAGCCGAAACGGTCGGCCGGGGACGAGTTTTTCCCCTCGAGCCGATGAAGGCACACCAAGGGCAAAATGGCCACGTGCTCAAGAAAAGCGGGCGGTCCGGGATGGGCTTCGTTCCGTTCCTGGCGTCAAATGGCTCGGAGGGGCGCGGCTTTCATTTTCTTCGCTGCGCCCAATACACAGGAAGCCAAGGCGTCAAGGTGACGTCCGTCGTGGCCTCCGGCGCGCCGTACGCTCTGTCCTTCTCGGCCCGGGTGTCGTCCCCTCGTCAGGTCACCAAAGTGGACTCCGAGTGTTGCCTGGAGCCTCTGCGCTATCTCGACAAGGAGCAGACCTCGGCGCTGGTACGTCCGACGGCCGCCAAACACCTTTGGCCGCCGCTCCCTCCCGAGGCATGCCATTTATTGCTTGGCGGGGGGGGGGATTTCAGGTTCGACTGGCCGCGGGACACCAGTTTGACAGGGACGTGGAGCTGCTGATTTACTACAAGGACGCCCACCGGCCAGCCGCCGTGGTGGAGGCAGGAAAAGCGTCCGCCGAGCCCGGTGAGCTCCGCCGCTTCCTGCCATGCGTCCGCGTGCTCGCTGGAGCTTCCCCCCCCTGTCTTGTGGTCGGTCCAGGCACGCTGATGGGGGATGCGGTGGTGATGGTGAGCCTGTACCCCGAGTTCCCCCCGGCGGCGGCGACGTCTTCGCTCGCCACTCGGGGGGAGTTTGTCTTCCTACTGGATCGATCCGGAAGTATGGATTGCCCTATGGATGAGTGTCATCGGAGCGTGAGCCGCATCAGCAGCGCCAGGGTACTCCCAATATCCAGAAATGCCCCCCCCCCACCCCACTTGCCATTGTCCTTGACGCTCGGTGTCTCGCCGGCACGCAGGACACGCTGCTGCTGCTCCTGAAGAGCCTGCCGATGGGCTGCTACTTCAACATCTACAGTTTCGGCTCCTCCTTCCAACACGTCTTCCCGTAAGAATCCACCGGAAACTCTGGCGCTTCGCCAACGCGGCGCCGTCGCTTTGAGAGGTGCCGAGTGCAGCACCCAATCAGTCAATCAATCGACTCGATGTGAGGTCGACGAATGCCGGATGCACAAGTCACCGACGATGTGTAAATGTACCCAAATCGAGACAAAGTGTTGCCAAGGCAACCCAGAGAAGGACTGTGTGGTTGGTTGGTTCACTTAGATTTTTATGATGATCAAAACTAGAATTCCAAATTCCAGTCAGTTTTTTTTTTTTTTTTTGTCCCTCCACAGCTTCCTCTCCAGATACGCAAAAGGCCACTCGGTGGTAAACTTGTTTGTTTGTGCCAATTGAGACGGCGCGCTGAGAGGCGTGAGCGGCGCAAAGAGGCAAACCGAAAGCCAAAAGAGGATGAGTGCCACCTTTTCTTTTAACCTCGTGACCGTGGGCGGATTGGAGGAAGTTGCTTTTGGGTTTTTACTTTTCAAAGCATGTAGCTACTCCATCTTCGGGATTTCTTGACATCCACACACACATATTTCGCTCCAAACCGCCGCCAGAGCCGCCTCCACCAAAATGGCCTTCCCCGGTCTCACGGACAGACTGCAGCCACTTCCGACGACTCCTCTCCGTAATCTGACAAAAATCGCACGCGGCTCATTTTTTTCCCCACAAGTGGTGCACAGAAAGTGGCGTGGAAACTTTGTCAAGCGGCGGCGCGCGACCGTTCGCCCCCGTTCCTCATTTATAACCCGTTCCTCATTTGTAACCGTTGGTGCGCTTTGCCTTTGTTGTCAGTCAAAGCGTGGAGTACGGCGAGGCCACCCTGGTGGACGCTCTGAAGAAGGTGGAGCAGATGGGCGCCGATCTGGGGGGAACGGAGATCCTTCAGCCCCTCAAGCACATCTACGGCCAGCCCCCCATTCCCGCTCAACCGCGACAGGTAACGCTCGCCCTTTTGCGGCTGCGCTCGACGCAAAGGCGCGGACGAGAAATGAATTCCGCGAGGCGGGGGCGGGCTCCGCCTTTAGAAATGAAACAAAAGCCAGCTGGTATTGACACATGGCCATGAATAGAAAGCCAGCGCGGGCCCCGCCCGGGGGCCCCCCCGTACACCTGAAGGCGTCGGGTCAAACGCAAGTCAACTTTGTCACTTTGAAGCCGAGTGCAAACTCTCCCCTCCCAGCTCTTTGTCTTCACCGACGGCGAGGTGGGGAACACCAAAGAAGTCACCAGGCTGGTGAAGCAGCATTCCGCTTCCCACAGGTCAGCCAGCCGCAAGCTCATCGTGACCGCTGCGACCGTTTTGCGACTGCATTTCCCTCACAATCGAATTCACTGGGGGGGGGGTGAAGATTAAAAAACTTATATTTGGGTCGCGTAGCACTTGTCGGCCATTTTGTCCTGATTCTTTTGTTTGAAGGTCTTGCTCTTTGTCTTGTAAAGTATCAGAAAAGCAAAAAAAAAAAAAAAAA
>NW_017804830.1:610063-611887 GCF_001891065.2 Hippocampus comes
TTTTTTTTTGTCACGTTCATAACACGGGCCGGTTTTACCCGTTGACCTTTGTCGTACTTTTCAGAGGACGCCAGCGCAACACGGGCCAAAAGTGACACCTTTGACTTTTAAAGAGCCTTCTCTGCGTTTTGTCCGCAGCTTGACCATTCATCGGCTGGGTGCTCGGAGCGCGATTCGCTCCCTGGAAATGGAGGAGGACGCGAGCGCTCTCCGGCCTCGGGAGGAAGAGCGAAAAGGGCGAGGGGCGAGCGCCAGGGACAAAGCGGTGGAACTCAGCGTCCAGTCAGGGGTGAGCAGCAGCTACACCGCCTTCGTTGCCGTCCGCCAGGGAGACGGCGCCGCGCTTGGAGGACCTTTACTGCGGCGAAACATCCCCGTTCCCTGTTGTAAGTGTCTCTCGCAGGAGCGCCGGCACGCGGTAGCCTGAGTGTCACGCGTCCAAGCCGTTTCGGGCGTGTTTCGACGGCGTCCGACCGGAACGGCCGATCCGAGTTGGCCTTTTCCAGCTCCGGCGGCACACAGAGAGGATTTCTCTCCTCGCGTCTGCTTCATTTGGGGTCAGGCGCTTCTGAGGCAGCCGACGATGCCCTCTGCTGGTCAAAGTTAGACATTGCGGCCCATCGCGCCCCATTTTCAACCCCTGTTTTTAATTTGAATTGACACTCGCAACCACGGTCAACCGCCTCATTTTTCAGGGCCCCTGCAGAGCTTCCGTGGCTCTGCTCTCCGCCGTCCACCCAAAACGGACGCAAAACGGCCGTTTCGCCCTCTGACGTCACAGGTTCGGTTGGCTCCGTCCCGGCTGACTGAGGGGTGAGGAGTCATTTTCGATGTTCCATGCAAGAAGTTTGAAAAAGTCAGCTTGACGTCAGACGTCGGCGCATCATTTACAACCCACCAGGGAAATAGTTTGGCATGAAACAAAAAAGGAGGAAAAAGACGCCGAGAATGCCCGTGGGCGGGGACAAACGCTTCGGTCCAGCCCACGCCTCGACCTCGCGGAAACGAGACTCCGCTCAATGGGTCGGTGGGAGGGAAGTTGAGCCCGTGTGACGTCACGGCGCTCACGCTCGCCGTTTGGTGTTTTTCCGTGGAAGCGGCCCGAGTCCCGCCCACCGCCGTCTTCGGAGAAAGTGGCCCGCTTCACAAGTGTGCGCGCGGGGGGCGTGTCGCAGCCGCAACAAAAGTGCGCCACACTTTGGCCTCCGACGACTTAGGTGTGGTGACGCCCCTCGCTCGCTCACTTCCCCTGAAGCAGTCGACAAGCAACGCTCACGTTTGCGTCAAGAGCCGAAGCTCACATCTTCACGTATCCCCGCAGAAGACTCGGTCAAGGTATGCTTGCTTTTTTTTTTTTTTTGCTCGTGGCTCACCTTACGTAAGATAAGACCGAAGAGGCACGGCGTCGCGGGGGTTTGAGGGCATTTCAACTGAAAGAACAATGTCACAAAACAAAACGCATTGCGGTGACGCACTTGTCACAAAGTTTCGGTTTCGACTTCGTGCCTGCTTCGTTCCCTCTGCCCGTCTTGAGCAAAGGAAAATTGCCGGCACCGCATTTTTAAAATGCTTCCCCCGTGACGTCACTCGCCTTCACGAGACATGATGGTCACTCTGGGTTTGATTGTCTGTTTGCGTAGAGGCGCAATGGAGAGATGCTGTGGACTGCTGACAACCAAGGAAGAACCAGGTACAGTTACCCCCCCCCAACATCCTTAAACGGCAACGTGAAGATAATGGCTCATTTTCAATCATTAAGCTCAGGGCCTTCCAGCGGTGATTCAAGGGGACATCCACTGAAAAGGGGGGGGGGGGGGCGAGGAC
>NW_017804830.1:618845-619232 GCF_001891065.2 Hippocampus comes
GAAGAGAAAACGGCCCGGCCGACGAATCGGTCGGACCGGGACGATCGGGCCAGACATTTTAGATCCGGCCTCTGGCTGGTCGGTCATGGCGGTCGCTAAGCAAATGTCTCTTTTGACGCAAAGTATTGCGCTGCGCTGCAGGTGTTTCTCTTTTGGGATCGGAGAAGGGGCCAGCACCGCTCTCATCAACGGTTTGGCCAAGGAGGGAGGAGGTCACGCTCAGTTCATCACCGGCGGCGCCCAAAGGATGCGAGCAAAGGTATGCCGCTGTGCATAAAATGAAGTCCAGAAATGAAGATGACCGCTCCATGCCCCAAAAGCACTCCGGTACAAAGTCAAGCTGAAATCTGAATGAATTGAAATCTCTTACCAGAAAGCCCCCCCCCC
>NW_017804830.1:620614-626281 GCF_001891065.2 Hippocampus comes
CCCGAAGCTTGACCATTCATCGGCTGGGTGCTCGGAGCGCGATTCGCTCCCTGGAAATGGAGGAGGACGCGAGCGCTCTCCGGCCTCGGGAGGAAGAGCGAAAAGGGCGAGGGGCGAGCGCCAGGGACAAAGCGGTGGAACTCAGCGTCCAGTCAGGGGTGAGCAGCAGCTACACCGCCTTCGTTGCCGTCCGCCAGGGAGACGGCGCCGCGCTTGGAGGACCTTTACTGCGGCGAAACATCCCCGCTCCCTGTTGTAAGTGTCTCTCGCAGGAGCCCGTTTTTAATTTGAATTGCGCTGCTTTTCTTTCAGTGTTATTCGTAGAATTATTTTATTGACAGTCCTTCATAATGTTAAAATGGGAAAGCTATTTCCAGCATGCTTGGTCGCGGGGTGTTCCCGGAACACATCCCAGCTAACTTTGAGGCAAAAGGCAGACCACACCCCAAACTGCTCGCCAGTCAGTTGCAGGGCACACATTTCAAAAGACGGTGGTGATAACTGAGATGGACAGTCTGAAAGAACATGATCGTGAAATGAAGGTGACCCGAGTGAATGGGATGGAAGAATTGCATTTGGCGTTTGTTGCTTTTGACCCGGCTGTGGTTTGATTTCAGCGATGCCGATGCAGATGATGTGCATGATGAGGTCGCCTCAACCCATGCGTGAGTACATCTCAACGACGCTCGCGACGGCTGCGCACTCGATGTCCTTTCAGATTGTAACGCCGCATTTGTTGGGAGGGGGCAGCTTTCCTCGCAGGCAACGCTATGTGCTCGGCGCCGCGCTCGGCTCCCGGCCCGATGATGATGGCCGACTGCTGTTTCCAGGAAATGGGTACTTCAACTCTTTGCACGACATGCACAAAAGTTAGCCGCCGATCCACTTCTTTGTCATGATGCTTGGCCGAGATAATGTTTGGTTTGGATCGTTCATCCGTTCATGAGCCGTCTTAGACACGTAGACACGCCGCGCCGGCCGACTGCCGCACCGGCGCAATCAAAGTCACCCGCCGGCAATCGGGACGCTTCGGTCCAAGCTCGACCCACAAAGCGCAAATGGCGGCTCGCTGACTTCACAGAAGACCTCCAAGACGAAGCGGACGATCTCTGCGAATTTTCCAATGAAGTCGCGCCGCCGCCGCCGCCGGCCCGCCGCAGAGAGCCGTTGCTGGAGCTGGTGTCCCTCCAGAAGGCGTCCGGCTGCTGGCCGCTCGAGGAGGCTCTGGCCGCCGCGCTGGGGAAGAGCGGCGAGGAGGTGGAAGCCCCCAAACCCGCAGCGGTGAGTCACCGTGAGGAGAAAGGAGCACGGGATGACTCGGGGCCAATTAGCTCGGCGGTTCTCCCAGAACGCTGTGGCGCTAACAGGGAGTCGCTGGCCAGCTGACTTCAAATCTCACCCTTCTCAACCAAGCGCCCGCAAGGCAACTCGTGCAAAGTAGCCCGGCTCGAACCCGCGCCGTATTTGGCCACTTTTGTGGCCTTGCCCATCATAGCTGAGAAGTTGAAAATGGGACCGCAAGCAAAGTAGCGTCGGCGGGGAACCGCCACATGATGCCAGCACAAATGTTGCAAAGCTATCAGACAACATTTCGAAAAGCGCTCGACCCGTTGGCTGTACCCCGGGTCAAGATGTCGCGACCTTACTTCTGCAAGTCGCCGGCATTTTGCCTTTCAAACCAATTTCGCTCACGCAACACGTAGGGACCTCGAAAGGGACCGTTCGCTAAGATGTACTCCAGAGCTTCATCACAGCCCATCGGCAAAATCTCCGAAAACACAACATCAACAAACGCATGCGGCCAGCCTCCCGCTTGCCGTGGGAAAACGGAGCCCGGGATGCCGGCTGAGGTTTCGTCTTTACGTCGGCTCATTCTAATCGCGGCTCCTCCCCCCTCCATCTCTGTGCCTCATTGCGGAACGCGCCGTGAATTAGGCGAGCGAGGAAGTGTGGGCCACCATCCTGGCTCTCGTCTGGCTTCACGGGCTCCAGTCTGAGGCCCGAGACGAGTGGCAGCTTCTGGCTCTGAAGGCGGCGGCGTGGCTCCGCGCTCAGAAGGGTAGGGTACCCCAAAAGCAGCGCACCTTTTGGACTCCAAATTCGAGCCAGTCGGCCATGTCCCCTGACGGCGCTTTCATTTTCCCTTTTAGCGCCCGGAGCGCTCGAGTGCGTGGAAGCCGCCAACGCTTTGTTGGGGTGTCACGTGCCGAGCGACACGCTGGGCATCTGAGCTCCTCGTCAAACGGACGACGTCCACCCCGAAGAAAGCATCCCACGTGTTCTCCCGCTTCGCTTCGCTGTGTTTTCAAGATCTCCCACCGCCGTTGGCTCGCTCCTCCGAGCCATTCGATTGGCCGTCTTCACCTAACATGTCAAAACGGCGCATTTGGGATCAAGGTTCCATTTCCTGTCCCCATCGCTCAGATTGATTTTTATACTCGAGATACACCACACGCACCCCTTTTTTTTGTATCGTTTCCCCGGACTGCGCTTTTACACCTGTTGCGCATTTTGTTTTTGGCTATGGAATTATTATTAATTCTCGTTGGATAGTTGAATGAATGACTCTGGTTGTCGTTTCTGAAGTATTTCCTCATGTGAAGTCCTCAACATCCATACATCGGTGACAAGCGACAGTGTGGAAGAGGGAAGTGAACGTGTCAAAAAAAATGAACAGGAGCAAATAAAAGGTCCAATCAAAACCGCCTCCTTGCCATTTTTTGCTGCCCTCTTGTGGTGATGAGCAAACACGGCACATTATTTTATACATCACTTTTTTACTTGACTTTTCCATTTCTAATGTGAGATATATATATATATCATATATAGGGGTTGCCAATCCCAGCCACGAATACTAAAGGCCTACAAAATCTGATGTGGAGTAAGTCCTCCTCAGTTTGTTACATCAGTTTGACATGTTGGCGTCAATCATCATCAAGAAAGATCTTGGCTCGCAATTGTTTTGCCGTCGTGTTCAATGGCATTTGAGATATCAAAAGGGGTCGCTACTCTGGATCAATGAGAACTCAAAGAGTGAAGAATCACTCTGAAAAAAAGCGGGATCAAACATTGCGATTATAGTTTTTCAAATAAAGTTTTTTTCTTTTTTAGGAACGTGCAACAACAAAAAAGTGGTTTTTAATTTTATTTTTTTGGGGGGAGGGGGGGTTGCTGGTATGCATCCCAGCATACTTTGCAGATTTTTGGGGTGTCCTACGGCGCCTGGCTGACTGTTTTGTGCCGAGGCAAAAATCATTTCTTTTCGAAAAATCTAAAAATGGAGCTTTGGTGCAACCTGCTGGCATGTTGCTGCCAGGCACCAGGGTTGAACTTAGAGGAGGAGCTTCTTTTGAACAGGGCCAGAACTTTGTTGAAGAAGGTGGGGGTGGGGGGGGGTGTTTTGCTGCCATCTTGTGGAAATTATGAAACTTTTTGGGTGGGAGGCAGTTGCACGCAAATTTTGGGAGTGTACATCACTGGTCTAAAGTAAGGGGGTGTGTGTTTGGCTTTATTGCGCTCTCTTTCCTTACATTTTGACATTGATCATTGACAATGCAGTGCCACTTTAATTCGTGGAGAAAACAAAAGCCGGTTTGCTTAGAGAGGAGCCAGAATGGATTGAAACAAATGACGCACACGCACAGTTCGGCCGTGTGAACCGCGAGGCGACTCTTTCCGGCAGAGCGCATCTAGCACAACAACGTCACAACGCATCAGCCAGCGGGACACTACGGGCCTTGAGTTGCCTTAGTGGCCGTATTCTGCCCCGAGTGCAAATCCGGCCGGGATCTGCCAGAACAATGCCGGACCGGACTCGGTCTTTGGGCTCAAGAATGGAGAGGAAAAACACCGAGCCCTTCCAACAACATTCATATGAATACATAAGAATAGTTTTGTCACTTCATGTGTGACACCCGCTGCCAAGACTTTTTGAGCTATTCCGCCCCCCCGGGAGGCAAATTGTGGCTAAATCCACAGGACAAGTTTGTGCGCAAACTATTTCAACAAGCCGACGGTGTCTGCGAAAAAAAAACCAACACAACAACAACAACATACAATCAGTCATTAAGGGCGCTAAAAAAATGATGTGATCACTCGAACAGCGTATTGGACAATGCCCGTTGCTAGCGCTTGGCAGCGTCTGCAGCGCTAGCAAGCGCTAGCAATGCTCACAGAGCCGACGAATTATTTTTCAAAGGCAGCTGATGTCAATGAATGTCCAATTTGATGCCGACGGCCTGACACGGTCGCCGTTGCGGCTGATCCATTTTGAATCGATCGGGCTTACTCGAGTGTTTCGCCGAAGCTGACCAAAAAAAAAAAAAAAAAAAAAAAAAAAAAAAAAAAAAAAAAAAAAAAAAATGAATTAATAATCGCTTGCTGCTGCGGCTCTGACATCACGTCGTCTCATCGAGCAAAATCTAAGGGGGAGAAAGAGAGAGAGAGAGATCTAAATTCTCGCTATGATTTCTAGAGAGGAAAACAGTCGGCTGCTAAGCACAGTTTACATTCAAGTATCAAATGTTGACGAACTACAAATTAAAAGCAATTGGCCATTCGTTATCAAGTGATTTAAGTCTTTAGTACTTATGACCAGGAAAAACAGATTTCAATCCGAATAGCCAATGACTGGACAAATTGTTCAGTAAGATATCCGAATACGAGACTATTTGATGGGTGCAACTCTGAAGAAAACTCCGCAAACGTGAAGATTTCCAAGTGCACCTTTTCCTGCCTCCGAACAACTCGGAGGAGTCGCCTTGGCGGCGTTTGTGTCGGTGAAGCCGCGGCGGGGCGCCAGTGACCGAGCGCGGCATGTGTTTCTCATTGCCGCCTTGCCGGCCGGCCTCCCGCACGTGAGCGAGCTCGTCGCGACCGCATGTTCCAGTCGCGCTCAACGCAACCGCCGCGCACGTTTGGAGACATTTTTTCCATTGCGTTGGCCGCCATCTTGCACGCTTTCCCCGGCTGATTTCAAGGGCCGGCGCATCGAATGACACCAGCTGGCCGTTTCTTTTGCCCGCGAGGCCGCAGGAGGAACGAGAGCCACTCAAGAAACTTTGGATGTGGTCGGCGGGAGCTGCGGAACTGCAAAGCGCTCCTGTTATTTGGCAACTTGACCCACAAAAACAGTTGACCGTTCGCCGCAGGAAATTCGACAGACATGCTCGTCGTTTACACGAGCAAGATTTTGGAGCCAATCAACAAGTAGAAAAAAAAAAAGAGAAAATGGACCAATCTATTTCAACAACGGGTTGATTTTGTGTACGGTTGGAGTGACGATGGCCGCGGCGGCTTGTTTGGAGCGCGGCGACCGCCGGTCAGCGACGACGATCGCCACACGAGCGACGCCTCCGACGACGGTCCGACACAGAACGCGCCACTTGACCGGGGCCCCGGACGAGAAGCTCGAGCGTCGGGGTTGGCTCGGCTCGGCAACAATGGCCGGATGGCTTCCGATTGGCGGAATTTGCCGCTCGTCGGCCAATCGCGGCCCGGCTGGGCGGAAGGAAGCCGCCTCGGCCCGGCAAATGGCACTCGTCAGGCTTTCATACCGCAAAGGAAATTCACAGCGAGCAACGGCAAGGCAAAGCGTGCCAAATGACCAAGAACAGGAACCAAAAAAATAGGAAAATGATGACGCCCCCCCCCCCCCCCCCCCCCCCC
>NW_017804830.1:629438-641614 GCF_001891065.2 Hippocampus comes
AATGGAGGCAGGGCGGTTGTTTTTGTTTTGTATGAGTGGAAGCGGCGTGCGCTCGCTCCGCCCGCAGCAGATGCTCGCGGGGGCAAGCGGCGCCGATATTTGAGCCGGCACAGATGTGGGAGTGCAACATCAAGAGGAGAGGAAGCGGAGGAGGAGATTTGTGCCGTGTGTTTCGCTACACGGCACCCCCACCGCAAGCCGCGTTCCCACCGAGCACGACGACGTGCTGCAGATTTGATTGCAAACGGCGACACCCAAAATGTCTGATTTCTTCCACGGCCGCATGAGAGTCAAGCGCGTGAACCGCTCAACGGGCGACGGCTGCTACGAGCTACGTTTGTCAACCGTTATGTGGCACAGGATGGACTGAATCAGGCTCCGGAAATCACCACGGCGGCTGCGGCAGAGTTTGGAATGCGGTCGCATGAACGTGAACGGCGAGAGCCGCGACATCTTGGAGCGCAACCTCACGAAGGTCGGCGACATGAAATGCGACGGTTCACGAGCGTTTCGCGCAACGTGGCCTTTTCCCTTTCACGCGGCGCTACTTTGAGGCGGAAAGCCAAAGCGAGAAGGCGCCGTGTGAAATCTGCACCAAACTACAGTGACACAAAAAAAGTACTGCGGGTCACGCTCAGGCTCCGCGTGCCCCTTTTGCGTTAGCATTGAGCGCTACCTTTGGGGGCTCATCCAATTATCCGTTGAAGATCTTTGTGACGTCCTCTTCTCGACACGACTCAAGCGTGAGCGGAAAAATGCCAATTGGTGGGCATCGTTTGGTACACTTTGCAAGTGGGCGGCCTGACGCTCAATCGACGTCGGTTTGGAGTCAAGTCGGTCAACCACGACGCAAGCAACAACCCCCGCGTTGGGAACATAGCTGCGCGCGAGTCAACTCGCCGAACCACGTCACTCCGGTTTGGAACGCATGCGCGTGAAAGTCCGCCATGTCAACCACGACGGCGCCGCCCACGGCCGCGCGCCAATCGGCATGTGAACCGCGATGCCACGAAAAGCTCTCGCGGGAGAGTTCAGAGAAAAGCCGAACGAACCACTAGGCCACTAAAAGGAGACACAACTTCTCGGCACTTAGTTTTTGTTTTTTTGTCCCCTTCTTTAACGCTGGCAAATATTGTATAGCCACAAGGATACTAAGGTCGCGTGTTTGGCGCATCGATGTTGATGACGTACAACGTAGCTTCTATGTGTCGTTTGACTCCAAACTGTCCCTGGGCGCTTCCAGACATTTTGCGTCATACATTCGACCAAAAAAGCTGCGCTCCAAATAGCATGAAAGACATACATTATTTCTATTTTCAGCCCGCCCGCCCGCCCGCCTGCGCTCTGGGCTCCATGTGGTCTTTTTTTCGGGGGGGTAGTTGTGCAAGTCGGCGCCCACAGCGAGGCCCTACTTCCAGAAAGGCTCCGAAAGCCATCATTTCCGGGGAGGCCGCTTAGCTGGTTCATCCTCACCGAGTTGGCCGAACGCAAGCGCAAGACAACAAAGCGTGCGATAACAAGCGCAAGGCTTTCTCGAGGTGCAATCGCTCAAGGAGATCAACGACACTTTGGCTTTGAATTCTCTTCAGCTGGATTTCATTTGTGGGTGCCAAACAGTTTTGTCGCACGTCTTTTTTACAACATTTTGTTTCCAAACAATCACTTAAGCGCAACTTTGCTTTTTGCGTTTTTCGGCCCAAATATCACATCAGCCGCACGTCATCAAGGAATGGAAAGCGGACACAGAGCAGCAGCTGAGTTAAACCACACATTGTGGCCTGTCTGAGTAATGGGATTACTTTTTGATAATCCTACAACAGCATGTGGAAGGAGGTCACTCTAACACACACACACACACACACACACACACACACACACACACACACACACACACACAAAGCTTTATTAATCACACATTGAAATAGCTAACTAGACAGACAACTAGCTAGCTAGCTAACTATTTGCCTTGCTAGCTAACTGGCACTATCTAGCTAGCTAGACGCCTAGCTACCGAGATCTATTTACTTTATCTTCAGAAGAAGAATCGAGGCATTTTACAAGGGTAAAAGTGTCAATGTACAAGACCGTCACGACTTTCACTTTGTCATGCGTACATCATGTGCGTTCACACGGTTGCCTTCAAAGAATAAAATGAAAGAAATACCTCTCTTCATGTTGAATAAGTTAAGGTGCACTTCTATGAAGGAACAATAAACGCAATAAAACACGACAATGATTCATGAATAAAATGAGAAATCAATCATATCAAGTTCAATCAAAATTTTAAATACATAGCAAAAACTTGAATACAATCAAAACATCAAATACATTTTAAAAATGTATCACAAAGCTGTGAGAATAAAGATGAATTTTTGGGAGGAGCATTGAAAAAAGATGACCTTGACACAGGAAACAAATTAACAACTCTCCAGTATGACTTTCTTGTCGCTCGCACTTGCTTTTGCTCTTTTTGCATGGCTCTCCTCGTCTCATCGAACTAATTACACAGAAATCATGGGGGTGGCTTTTCTTTTCTCTCTCTCTATTTTTTTTTTCCACAACATAGGTGGAGTCCTGTTAAACTGCACAGCGTTCCAGGAACTTGACTCATACATGAGAATGTCGTATGAAGAAAAAGAAAGAGATAGCAGTGAGAAAAAGTCTATACACCCTCCCCTGTTGAAATGCCCAGGTTTTTGTGAGAAGAAGATTAGGATATATCGCTCCCAAAATTTTTCCACTGTTAATGTCACCTATAAGCAGAAAAAGTATTTCCACATGTAATATTCTCTTCAATTTGGATCATTTACTTTCTTACATTTCATCGTGGCCTTCCTATATTTGTTTTTCCATAATTTTGCATTAAAAATGTAAAAATGTGTACTTACTCTCCATGTTGTTTGGTATGAATGCGGCTTCAATGCATGCATTTCATATTTAGTGTTCAGAATTATTTATTTTTGAACTTTATTATAAACACACTACATTTGTTTTCATTGTATTTTACAGAGGTTGCATATTAAGAAGTGCCCTCACGCCATATTGGTTGAGAATTAATGACGATGAATCCTAGATTTGACATTTGTAATTATTTCGTTCTTGGTTTTACTGTGCATGTTTTGAAAGCCCGACGGCGGTCCAATGACGTCACCGAATGGTGGTGCATTTCTCACTCTTGTTCTGTGACGTGCGTGGGCATCCTAGCACATTTTGGCGTGCCAACTTACCTCCAATGACTGTTGTTGTGCTTCTTGCGTCACCGCCCGACGTCTCTTTCTTCTGATAAACTTCTGGAGGTTTCGGACCATTTTCTTTTCTTCCTTTTTTTGTACGGTGTCCAAAGAAGTTCACGTTCACATCAGCCTGGCCACCAGAACACCAGGTCGCATTTTCATCTCGCTTCGCCAACAGGCAGCCAAACGTCCTCGACGTCTTGACGACAACGCCGAGGCTGGAGTCGCGCTTCCCCGAAGTGTGCGTCGAACCAAATCCGCCAACTCGCCATTCATTCGGCGAGTGCGGCCGCCATTTTGGATGGCATCGAGACGGCGGCGTTTTGGGCAACCGTCCACGGAATTGGAGTTGACATGATCCCTCAAGTCAATGTAAAAGTGTACGCAAGGAGACTTTCGGGAATCTCAATATAACTGAAGGCAGTGGCGTCATTTGACGCATTTTTGGACGGGCTTGGTGAGGCGACTCACTGCACGTACGTCTGTCGGGCGCCATATTGGAAAGCCGCAGACCTAACGCACAAAACGGAGGCACGTCAATATGTACATTAGTGCGTGATGCCAGAGTGGGAGATGTGAATCCCCCCCCCCCTTTTTTTTTGTACAATTGTATGGTGATTAAATGGCAAGACTGTGACACAGAGATTTCTCATTAAAACGACACATTATGCTGTTTGGAGTTAATTATTGTACTGATAATCAAAAACCCAATAAACAAAATGAAGATGATTGACTGTTTTTGTTTTTAATCTTATTTTGTATATTGTGACAGATCGTCTGCCGAGTGGAGTTGCTCAACAGATTGAGTGAATTGCGGTTTGGTAAACTGCAGAGTCTCTGGATTTAACTGCAATTTATTCAAGTGAAAACTCAAACATTCCGCACATAAAGTGACACATTAACAGAGCACGTTTAGAGTGTTTTTTTCTTCTTTAAATGAGAAGAAAATCAATTTGTAGACACTTGATCGCCTTCTAGAAAGTCTTCCCAGCATTCCCTGTTTTCATCCCAAGTACTCTCGTCCCTTGTCATGTAGGCCAAGCCCAAAAATGAAATAAAAGAGGAAAAAAAGCGAAAGCCGCCTTTAAAACACAGTATATGGTATTTTTATTTCAATTATGAAATTGACAAGCACTCATCCAACGTCACGTTAAAACGTTATCTGCGCCGTCTGCATCGACTGGCGGCAGCGGCGCTTTAAAATAAATACTTTTTTTCCTTCTTTTTTCAGAACGGGGGGGAAAACAATACAGACAGAACACGTGAGGCTCAAACCCGTGAGACGCACGGACAGACGCACGGACAGACAGACAGACAGAATCCCCAAGTCGACCCTCGACTCTCAAACCGAAAAAGTATAAAACAGTCAGAAAGGATTTTTTTTTTCTTAAAAATACAGAATCGTAGAAAAACATCTTTAAAATCACTGGAAATATCAGCTGGCATTATGAGAGGAAATCAGTGTGTGCGTGTGTGTTTGTGTTTGTGTGCGCGTAGTATGACAAGGGGACAGAATGTGCTTCTGTATTTGTACATGACGTATTCACACGTTCCAATCAGTGGAATGTACATTTTACAGTCCTCCGTCCAGTCGGTGGCGCTGTGAGGGAGACGATCTCGATGCACGCAAAACAATACGCAGCCAAATGTCAACACGTCGTCTCGTTGAACAGCTTAGCGTAGCTGCACGCAACGTTCACATTTTCTGTTTACATAAAAAAAACCCAAAAAACAACCAAGATTAATCGTTAAAAAAAAACTGCTCTTCCAACTCTCCCAAAGTAAGCGTAGGGGGTGAGGGGCAAAAATAGTTGTGGGACTCTTCAAGAGAACAGTTTACAGTACAAAATGTGGTCCAGGCGTGAGTGAGCACATGAAGCATGCACGTGTGTGACGGTGACCCCTCTCATGCAAGCTCAGACAGTCGATGTCAAAAGGCCACATGGCTTTTCCTTCACTTTTAAATGCATGTTTGGATCCCACCAACTGGTGCGACTGGCCTCTTAAGGATGCGCAAATTCACTTCCTTTGGTCCATTCCTCCCGCACCCGCTAAGCTTTCTTTGTCACAAAACAAAACGAGCCTCCTGACATCGGCCCTTTTCGCTTATTGGTCATAAGAATGTAAACAGGAAGGTTGTATGGCGAGTCGTCACATTTTGGCGGTTTCAAACCAAAATAAGACTACTTGTGTGTTTTTGTTTGGGGGGGGGGGGGGGGGCTGTGCATGCCGCAACAATTTCCAGCTGTTTAGTGAAACGGCTGAAAAACTTGGCCACACGCAATGACAAAAACTCCAAATCTTCCCGATTGGGCAGCAGCCATCCTTTCAATTTGGAAAGACGGTCGGAAAAGCCCAAAACAAACCTCAACTTGACAGCTTCAAATCCAATTGGCGGGCTTTTTGCAGTCTTCGAGCATGGCCGATTGAGATTTTGGGGGATCAACCAACGATCGACGTGCCGACCAAATTTCATGTCGCTCAGGCAAAAAGGCATCAGGGGCCCAATTTTCAAAAGGAATTCCAGTGGCCGCAACTTTGCGAATGCTCGCTTCAAACCAAAATGGCAGACTTCCGCTGTCTGGTTTTTGGAGATTTTTTTTGCGGGTCGACCAAATTTGATGTTGCTGAGTCATCTGAAGACCAAGGCGAAGTTGGTGCTTTTTTTTTTTTTTTTTTTTAAATTTTTGCGAAACTTCAACCTTCTCGACAACAAAAGATGCGACGCGCGGTAAACAAAGCCCGGCTTCCTTCGAAGGGAGCGGTTAGGTCCGGGGAAGTTTGTGTGAAGTTTGCATAGCGGGTGAACGACGGAGCTGCGCCTTCCCACCGGCGCGGCGCGGTGGGTTCCAAGAGCGTGTCGACGCGAGGCAGGTGGGATTCCTTCCGCCTTCTGTCCTTTCGCTCGCACCCATCCAAGGTTGAATCTCTTGAGTGCAGAACGAAGCCCTTCGTCCCCTCCCATCCTGTCCGCGATCTGTCAACCTACGAGCGGAGATGACGACGGAAACGATCAACTTCTAGGCACTGTTTGATTTCCAAGGCGATTTTTTTTTTTTTTTTTGTGGTGGTGGTGGTGCGGGGGGGTCGGTCGACTGTTCTACAAAAGGCCCTTCTTGATGTTACTCGCCTTTTGGAGTCAGTCAGGTAGGAAGTATGTAAAGGGTTTGGCGGCCGCGGTCAGTCCTCGCCCTCAGGCCATGATCTTCTGGGGGATCTCGATGGAAGCCTTGACAAAGACGCAGTTGTCGCGGACGTAGTTGCGCTTCTTGATCTCCTCGTGCGAGATGAACTTGGGGTAGCCGAAGCCCAGGGTGCTCTCGTCCAGCGAGTTGCGGGCGCTGCAGGGCTTCTGGAAGTTCTTCCAGTTGGGGTCCGGGTTGAAGGTCTCGGTGATGTGCTGCGGCTTGGACAGCGAGGGGTCGCTCTGGTCCAGGATGGAGAAGGTGACCTTGTAGGCGAAGGGCCACTCCAGCAGGTTGTCGTACTCGCCGGGCAGCACGCGGATGTAGACGGAGAGGTGCGAGCCCTCGCCGCTGCCGTTGCCGTTGAGGAAGGCCGACACCTGCAGCTTGTAGCCGTAGCGGTGCGTGTAGAAGGGCGGGCTGAAGAACTCGTGGTTGCTGCGCAGCTTGGCCTCCTGCAGCTTGCGCGAGTAGTCGCTCAGCTTCCAGATCAGGACGCCGTCGTGGCTCACCGACAGCTCCTCCATCTCCCGCCGCAGCTCCAGGATCTCCTGACGCTGCCGGCCCACCAGGTTGCACATCATGGTCAGGTGCGACTTGGTGCTGTCTTCCAGGTGCCGGCCGACGGCCAGCTTGGGGCACTGCGGGAACACGCGCCCGGGCCGGCCGGACGGCTTTGTTAAACGCCGGAATATCCCCCGGAAAACATCAAATGACCGACTTTGTTCAAACAACGCGAGGCTTAATCTGAAACGGAAGCTTTTGGGGAACGATGAAAGCCAACTTTTTTTCTTCTTTCGTTTCTGTCGCACCGTTTGGCAAATGGTGAACAATTTCTCTCCAAAAAAGAGCCTTCGAGCCGTTTGTCGCCCCGGGTTTGCTCTCAAAACGAAACATCGTGACCACTCGCCCAATTCTAACGCGGTTAGCATTGATAGTCGCCGTTTGAGAGCCCTTCGAGCGATGGATATTTGAACGCAAACCGTGGAGCAAGGACCAAGGACGATCTAGTCTCAGGAAGACATCGTGACTTACTCGGTGTTTACAGCCGGCGTCTTTGAAGGGGCAGAGGACCAGGGCGCTGCCGCAGTTGTCTTTGACGTGGTTGGCCAGGTCTTCGCGGGCGATGTTGGGCGTGCCGCACTGGTTGGGGCACTGGACGGGAAAGCGAGGGCAGTGGTACTGGTGGTTCTGCGGAAGAGGAGCCGGGGCTCAGCGGGGGTCCCTTTTTGAAAAAACGCCATTGAGCCAAGCCAAACGACCACGACAGTCGCACCTCGACCATCTTGACGTCCAATTTTCACTCACTGAAATGCCGCCGGTCTGCCCCATCGCCCGCCGACTGCCCGAAGATGGCGACGGCGGGCGATGGGCTCCGGCATGCCCGCGACCCTCGTGAAGGTCACGCGGGTCGGATCGCAGAGGGATGGTTTGCCAAAGTGTGATTTTTGTTTGTTGAGACAAATAGGGAGCCGCGACAGCGAGGTGCGCGTGACACGACTTTTCAAATTTTTTTTTTTTTTTTTCGACATTTGGCCCCTCGAGTGGCCAAGGCGGTCACACCGGAAGGATGGACCCATGAATCGCTTTTCACACACCGATTCAGCCAAATATCGGAACGGGCACCGACCTCCAAAATCCATATCAGGCTAGTACCGTGAAGTCCAGATTGCCGTCGTCGAGCGAGATGACTTGCGCATTTTGAGCAAACTCACCTGGATGGTGTCGAAGACAAACTCCTTGCCGCAGTACTTGCACGGCTGCGTGCGCTTGGGACACTCGGCCATGCTGTGCTGCGACAGCAGCCGACGCATCATCCGCGCCCCGCATTTGTTCTCGCAGTAGACGCTCTCCTGGGGACACACGCCCTGGTGGTTCTGAACACACACACACACACACACACACGCACACACACACACACACACACACACACACACACACACACACACACACACACACACACACACACACACACACACACACACAGAGGGACCGAGGGAGGGACAGCATGAGCGACAAAATCAGAGATGAAAAGGCGCAGACGTGTGCCGGACTTGTGAATCGGGTACACCGGAAAAATCAAGTGAGAGCCAACAGAAGCGCCGACATCCAAAGCAAGTTTAGGCCACAACTCGGAACTACTGGAAGACTTTGGAGTCGGGCTGGCCAATAAGGACTTCAAATCAAAACATATCCCGCCGTCCCTTGAAGAAATGCCCTTCGTTACTTGCTGCTGACACTGAATTCTCTTTGGTGAGAGCGGGAGGACGCTGGGGGGGGGTTCTGAACACGAATGTTGCATTTGAAGGCTGTGTCAGATGTTGCTGATCGTTTGTCGTGTTTTGTTGAGCAGCAAAGCAGATCCAATCAAACGTACGGTGAAGTCAGGTCGCTGTCGTGGGCCGCCCAGAAAGGGCTGGCGGCCACAGTTTGGACACCCTGGGCGAAGGGTTTTACCGAATTAGCGGCAGTCACGTGCACGGGCGCACCGTAAGCCCAAGGGGGGGGGTGTTAATGAAAGACTTCAGTCAGGGGCTTTCAAAACACATCCCCGTCACCCGGCGCGCTAACACAAAGAACACTTTTCATATGCGGGCCAGTTGTTGACTCGAGACGAGGTGGAACCAGAGACGAGAGGAGGAAAGGAAAATGTTTTGGGGTTGTTTTTTTTTTACCTCGTAGGCCTCGCCGGTGAACTCGCTGCCGCAGAATTCGCACTTGACTTTGCGCTTGGGGCAGTCGTGCTGCAGGTGGTCGGGGAGGTCGCGGCGCGTCAGCTTGACCGAGCAGCGGTTGGGGCAGGGGATCACGTTGAAGGCGCATGTGGAGAAGTGGCCCTGGGGGAAGTCACGGAGAGACACTGTCACTCGCTCGCCACTCCGTCGGGATGAATGAGCGCGGCGCAAATGAACCACGGCAAAGCGAACCGGAGATTTGAAAATAAAAACGCAAAAAAGACGCGGCACGCTGGGTCACCGGACCAAAAAAAAAAAAAAAACCATCGGATGTACGTCAAAAATGGACACGAGCCGTCAGATGTGCAGTTGTGAAATTTTGAACTTCATGCCAAGCAAAATCCGATTCGCCGAAAGACTTCATCCTGGAAGTCTGTTTTTTTTTCTTCTTTCATATTTTCCAGGTTTTGTTGCTGTTGAATTGCATCAACCTCAACAAATACACCGTCGGGCCAATTCATCCCGCTTGCGCGAGACTCCCACAGACTTTTGCGAGATCCCGGCAGCGTCCGCAAGTGAAAGTCCCCGGGAGGCTTCGCGACCCGCCGCGCGAATCCTGATCGGCGCCGCCGTAAAGGCGGCCCGGCAATAATGGGGCCGAGGCGGAACAAGTCACCTGCAGCTGCTTCATCTGGCCCGTCCAGCGGCAGCCCTCCTCGCTGTGGATGCAGCGGATGGCCAGCGCCAAGATCTGCTGCTCCAGCTCCGGGTCCGGGTAGATCTGCGCAACAAAATGCCCTCGGAGTTCAGTCGCTGGCAAAAAAATCATTCCAATCGGAGGAAATAATCACAAGATTCAAAACGAAATGAATCTAAAGCGGATGCGATTGCATCCTTTTGGGACTGCTTTCAAATTGGAGACCAAATAGCAAAAACATTTCAATCGAGAAAACATTCCGACCTCCGGAGGAGACTTTGGTGCCGACTTCATCAATGACAACGGGAGTGAATCTTTTTGTGGTTCTCCTGTAGAAATGGACATGAAAACAAACACCAACCGGACCAAAAGTCCAAAAAAAAATACAGGAAATGCCCTCGAGAAGCGCATCTTCTTGTTTGTTGGTCATAAACGAGAAGCCAACGAATGGCAATGAATGAAGTCCGGATGTCAGGGCGCCATTTCAAGATTGGAAAACCAATCGTGGGATCTCTCGTGTATGCCCTCCCTCTTACGAGTAGCGCTCAAAAGGCGAGCGGCGGCAGTCTGGACCAACTGGAGACGCTTGATGGAGGATCAGCTGACTCCAAAGTCAAGTGTGTTCCACTCCTCCGGCCGAGATGTGAGCAAGGCTCGAATGACCGGATCTCAAAGGGCTCATCCGAGAAAGGAGAGGCGGGGGGGAAAAAAAAGGGGGGTGGAAAACCGAGTTAACCACTCGAGTTGACTGTATCACTCTGTGGCCATGTCAGCATGAAGAGCGAGCGAGGATTGTTGGGACGAGTCCCAGCCCAAAAAAAAGGACTTCCCGAGCTCAAAGAATAATTCTCATTTTCAAAATAAGACGTCATTTTGGGCACACATGGCAGTGGGTCAAAGAACCCCGTTGACGTGTGTCTCACCTTGGCGTAGTCCAAAGGCAGCTGGTCTTCGGGACACTTGAAGACGCCCTCGCTGCAACGGCAAGACAAGAAAGAGGCATCAAATGTTTGAAAAGAGGCAACAAATCACTCAACATTTGGAACGGGCGGAACCGCGAGGCGCGGGACTTTGTTTCGGCTTTGGACTTCCTCATCCCGTCCGGCGCTGCGGGGTCACCTGAGCGGGCGCGCGAGGGACCGACGGACCGACCGTGTGGACTTTGGGCCAGCTGCTGCCAAATCAGGGTGTATGTGTCGCTGTCTGTAGACGTGTGCGTGCGCGCGCCCGCCAGGCAGAGAAGGAGGGAGGCGGGGAGGGAGCTTCATGCACGACGAGGCAGCCGCAATTCTTCTCCATTAGGGTCACTGTGTCAGCAGGGAGCCCGCCGACCAATTAGCAAGCCGCAAAGGGCCGGAAAAGAGGCTCAATCGATTTGCCGAGTAGCAGAGTCCACCGCGCACCGCGAACTTCACGGCGGCGCGACTCTCTATCTTTCAGAGCCGACTGACCGCCGAGCCCGTCGTTGGCGCCGGCTGGCGTTGGCCCCGGATCGTCGCCGAGTGGAATTATTTGGGGGAAAAATCCGGCCCCCAAAAGACACTTCCACTTGAGTGCATTGAATGCGGTGGGCGTGGCCATCACAATTGGAGCGGCCAAAAAAGTCTCCCGAGGCCAGGCCTGGCAATCCGCATCAGGGACTCTCTTGGGTCCCTTTCCCGGGGGCCCTTCCAAGACACACTTTTCCTCCAAATTTCAATCCTGTATCCCAAAGCAGGCGCGTCAAAGCGCACGGTAGTTCCACGCTCCTTCACAGAGCGGTTTCGACTTTGTCAACCCACATCAATGTTACATCGACGCTCCACGACAAACTGATGAATAACTGGTCTCGAAATCAGAGGCCAGTACAAACGGTTCAAACGTGACTCCGTTTATTTTTAAAAGCAGGTCGGGAACAGAAAAAAAAAACAAGCCGCTCGCAATACCGCAACGTTTTTAAAAGTGACGCCGATTTGCAATTGGGCTCTCTGAAAAGGCAACGCAAAGCTGAGGCGCATCATTCGCACGAAGTGACGCGGCGGGCCGCGTCTGGCCCCCGGGCCGCGAGTTGAACACCAGCTTAGTCAAGAGAGAACGCGACAGGCTGAAAAATCGGGGTCCGGCTTGCGCCGTCAAGGATTGCCGGAAATGGGCCCAGGGTGGGCACTCGAGCGCAAAATGGCCGCCTCCCTGAGACGCTCTTGTGGCACGAGACGCATTTCGGGCCGCTGGCTTCGTTCGGAAATTTGAGGTGGCTCATCGGAACGGGCTGGATTTTGGAGGGGAACAAAAACAAGAGACGAGGGCAAATTCGACTCAGAAAGGGACCCCGAAAGTCGCCGAGAGGAGCCGGAAGAGTCGGTCGGGCGAAGGGTCATCGCGGAAGCGTTTGGCCAAAAAGGCGAGT
>NW_017804830.1:641765-643615 GCF_001891065.2 Hippocampus comes
AGGGAGGGGAGGGGGAAAGAGGAGGGCCGAGGGCGGAGCGGGCCTTTGCGTCAGCCAATCCGTCATTCCCCGCAGCAAAAGCAAACGCGGCCAAGCGGCGTTTGGCTGTTCTGCTGCACCCAAACGGAATAAGCCGCCGACGCAAGTGAGCGCGGTTTTTTTCTCCCCCCCACACCTATAATTGCGGTCTTGTTTTCGATCAATCTTTCCAAAACGGTGTTCTTGCCCTGCACGCCCTCCCAACGACACCTTGACGAAAAGTCCGGCCACCTCAAGATTCCCAACCGACAATTGTTTGCGGCTGCGGGAAATCCGAAGGCTGTCCCTCGTCGCTGCCGACGCAAGTGAGCGCGTTTTTTTTCTTTCCCCCACACCTAGAATTGCGGTCTTGTTTTCGATCAATCTTTCCAAAATGGTGTTCTTGCCCTGCACCCCCTCCCAACGACACCTTGACGTTGTTCGCGGCTGCGGGAAATCCGAAGGCTGTCCCTCGTCGCGAGAAACGGCAGCCGATGATTGGCACGGCAGCTGCCACAAATAGAACAATAGAGCGTAGCATCGGTTAGCGGCAAACACCCGCCGTAGCCTTTCGGGTTTACACAGCAGAAGTTAGGAATGGAGTGGGTTGAAAAAAAAAGGCAGCTTCAAATAAACGTGGAGCCGCCTCATGATTGCAAACATACGATTGTTGCCTGGAGCGATGGGAGCCTCCCGTCTTAACGTTGCCGGCTAACTCAACTTGGAAACTGGACTTGGTGATTTTTTTTTTTTTTTTTTTTTTGAAGCTTGTTTCAACAAATCTCAGCGTCTGCATCAAGTCAACTTTCATCATTTGGTTGCTTTGCCAGCAGAAGCAAAAAAAGAAAGACAGAAATACAAAAGAACAAAATGATGCAAGTGGAGGAAAGGGAAAAAAAAAAGGCACGACTACGACGGAGTGCACGTGTGTGCAAGTGTGGCCCGCTTCCCGGGCTTCCAACTCCACCAGGGAGCCAATGTGGACCAATATAGCAACACACACGCACACACACACACACACACACACACACAAAAAAAAGAAAACATTTCCTACGAGCTGTGCAACGCATGAAAGAAATGACCGGCGCGCTTCTGAAAAGAAATGCCTGCCACCTTCGGAAAGCTTAGCAAGAGAAGATGAGGAGGCTCTTTGCAGAATTGGACGACAAATTAGGCACACTTGTTTGAGATTTTTTTTTTTGGGGGGGGGGGGGTTTGGCGTTTTCAAGACAAAAACGGTGTCAGCCGTCAAATAATTGGACTCGTCTTCTTTCTTCAACGTGATTTCTAAAACTTTCATTTGAAACGCCGTCGGATCAGCGCTAAGCTAACGTAGCTGCCGACTGGCTCGCATGCCGGCCGATCGCTGATCGCTGACATAAAAAGCAACTGCAGCAGAAAGCTCAGTGGCGTTTGTTTGCCGTGGGTCGATTTCAGCTCGACGGGAATTTAAAAAAAAAAAATCAATCAATCAATCAATCTGCTTTCATGAAGTGATGCCGTTCGGGCGGGAGCGGTGCGATCGGGTGGGCTGAGACTGGGATCCCGGTCCGAGGGAACGATTCCCTTGAGCAAAAACATGGCGCCTTCACAAAAAGGAAGCTCGTTTTTCTCCTTTCTGAACAAGAGAGAGAAAAAAAGAAGAACTCCACTAGCTAGCCCAGATCAATCAACCTTTGACCCATGAGAAAGCGTCACCGTGAAGTGAAGTGCCAAGCCCCTCACGATCGTGTTTATCCCCCCCCCCCCCCCCCCCCCCCCCCCCACACACACACACACACACACACACACACACACACACACACACACACACACACACACACACACACATA
>NW_017804830.1:644016-681756 GCF_001891065.2 Hippocampus comes
TCTTTTTTGTGTCCCCCCCCCCCCCCCCCCCCTTGTTTGCAGGGAACGAGAGGTCGGCACGTGTGAAATTTGGCTGTTTCATCACAGATGGCGCATCTAATTTTAGCCGGGGCCTCGGAGGGCAGATTGGAGGGATTGACGAGTAAAGTGGGGGCGGGGGCTGCGGTGGCGCTGCCACGCTAATCTGGCGGAAAGCTGCTGTCCGGGTGCCAAAGCCATGGCCTGGCCTATTAAGGAGACGCGTCTGCCAGCGCGGACGAGGGGGGGGTGGCACACGTCGCTCTCTGACCTCCCGTGGCCTTTAAAATGAATCGCCGGCTTCACAAGGAGAGCAAAAATTGTCAGCGTTAGAAAAGGCAAGCGGAGACGGACGGTGAAGCGCTCCAAGCGCGCACGCTGGATGGATGCTCCGTGACGACGTCGTGTGAAAGAGCGTTCATTTGACGCTCAGAAAGAAGAGGGCGTCGCCAACTGAAAAAAAAAATGACTCGGCCAATCACGCGAGCCCCAAAATGCCATCGCAATCATCTCGTTTGCCCTTGACCGAAGGGGGGGGGGAAAGAAGGCATCAAATGAATCTTTTGGCCAGGGGGCTTTTATTTGAAGGCCAAATCTTCCAGCTCGACTCCAAATACGTCTTTTGAAAAAGGCCGCTTTCCGCCAAAACGCTTTGTCTTAAAACGGACAGCCATTTTATGCCCGGTGATATCAACGCGCGCTGGTCCGGGCGGCGTGCGTGCGCGTCACACGCGGGCAACTTAAGGCTGCTGTGCTTTGGTCTCCATGGCAACTCGGACGGGAGGCGAGAGGATCTTTTTCGGGAGCAGCTGGCAGACGGTACGCAAGCACAGCAATGCGTGCGCGTGAAGGCGCCGGGTAATGGACGCGCATGCGCCGAGTCTTCAGTGTTTCATTCAAATCCACATCCATCACAAGCCCCCCCCCGACAACACGTGTCCACTGGCGGGCCGGTGAAATTTCTTTTGTTGGCTGAGGCGCTGACGTCCAGTCGGCCCGCCTTTGTCCCCGAGCGCCTCGGCCGCCTTGTTTTCCTCCGGCGTGAATTCCTCCGACTGCCCGCGTTGCCGGGAGGAACTGCCAGATGCGTGACGTCATTTTGCCCCCCCCCACCCGCAACCGGCGCGAACAGCAAAAGCCATCAGGGATGTCATCACAGCAGAAACAAGATAAGATGCCCTTTGACTTTCAGACCAGTTCTTTGTTTTTTAAATGGCATGCAACCATTTTTTTTTTTTTTGGAGAAGAAGAAGAAACAGTCAAAGAGGCGCCCACATTTTGAGCTTTGGAGGAAAAATGAAGAAATGGCACATTATTGTTTTCATCTAAAGTGGGAAACAAATGTCACTGTTGCTTCTTCCAAACTCTCTCTGTATAATAAATATACTGCATATCTGAAAAACAGACAGACACATTTTTGTGTACGTGGCCCCCAGTGGGGAAAGTGGGAGACGTTTGCGCTTCGCAAGACGAGACGACGAGCTGACTGGCGCTGCTCGGAAGGGGCCGGCGGTCTCCCGAGCTCTCAAAGCGTCCGCCAAACAAACGCGCCCTCATCCGGGCTTCCCGCGACCGCATCAATAACCTTCCGTGTTCCCGGCCTGCGGACGCAAAGCCGGAAAGACGACTCGCCGGCGTAAAGGACTCATTGAGTCGGGCGCCTCCGGCCAAACAAAGCGGCCCCGCCACGTGCGCCGAGACGGACGCGTCGTTGGCAGCGCGACCGACCGGGTGCAGCGGAAGTGCCAAATGGCCATTTGGCGGCTGGGGGGGGCCCGAGTGCTCCCACCGCACCTGTCGGGCCCCACAGAGGGGCCCTTCACTGGGGGGCAGGTGCCAGGCAACCCCGCCAGCCTCCGGAGCTTTCTGCCTGCCTCCCACAACATCCGCTTTCACACACACACACACACACACACACACACACACACACACACATCCACAAGTTCCGCTTCCTCGACGTGCCAAGAAAACAGCGAGTGGCTCCAGAAAGGAGATGCAAGGAATCAAGCTGCAAAGTTTTTTTAAAAATGTGATCGTTGGAAGAAAGAGAAAAAAAATGACATTCAAAAAGATGTCGATAAAGTCCATTTTAAAATAATTTGAGGAATGTATTCATAAATGATGTTTTCAATCAGATTTTTTTTCCAATGAATGGAATGACTCTATTTGTCTCCTTTTATTTCAAAAGGTCGACGTGTATGGATGGATGTTTCCGATTTCAATGGAAATGAAGATGCCCAACTGGTCAGATTTCAAAACATAAATCAAGAAATGATTCCATGACAGGCATTCACTCCGATTGTTTTTGTTTTTTGAGGTGTGAGTGGGGGGGGGGTGTACTGGACTGACATAAGACAAGGGCGGTGGCCCGCAGTCCTAAATAATTGCAGCCATTAGCCGTGACTCGGGTGCGGCACGCGAGGCGCAACTCTGAGCCGCCTCGCCGTCGTGGGCCAAAAAGTGCCATCGTGCGCGCGACGCTTGCACTCGCGAGCTCCGGCCGCTCGCCAACGAAAACCTCAAAGCGTTTGCCGACTGCCAGCGTATTGAAATTGCCCCCCCCCCCCCCCCGAAAAAAAAGAGTGATCATTTTCCTCTGGTTGAGATGGCGACATGATCCTCCTTTTCCATTGGACAGGGCGACAGGCCGGAAACGGAGCTCCTCCTCGCACCTGGACATAGTTCGCAAAAACCACACGGCGAAGACTTGAGCTGGCTGCGGCACGCTTGGCAACCGACGCCAAACGCAAGTGTGACATTTTGGGACCGGCGTCGGCGAGGCTTCGACTTGTTTGGCGGCTTGTCAGGCGACAGCAAACTAATATTTTGTCGTCTGTTTTTCAATGTGTTGTCTCATCCTTGATATGACTTGAAATATTTCCCGATTTCTTGGCATCCCAAAGAAAATTGAGAGTGGGCACTTGTCCGACGACTTGGTTTGTTGTTGTTTTAACGAACATCACCAACTGAGGCTGCAGCATTCACGCATGTGACTTTCACATGAGACGTTCAAAGTGGGTCTTTTTTTTTGGGGGGGGGGGGGTCCAAACAGGCCTAATGGTCGCCTATCGGGTGTCAATGTCCATTTCCTTCTGGCCGTCAAACGGAGCAATTTGGGCCATTTCCTGGGCTGTCTTGGATTACGGTCACAGCTTGATCCACTTACTTTTTTTTTTTTACTTTGACGCCGTTGCAAAAGCGCCGCTCAACCTTTGCTCGTTGCTCAGGAATGTGCGCGCATTCGCTGCCTTTGCACCATCTGAAACACACGCCGCCTTTGGCCCGAGGCTCGCGAAGTGGGGCTTTCGCCGAAAGGTTTCGAGCCAACGCTTTCAAAGTGGGCCTTCGGGAGCGGCCGGCCAACTCATCGGTGCCCCCGACCCCCCACTCCCCCCCAACCTCCAAACCAAGCTTGAAACTCCATTGCGAATGACTAACCTTGGCTTGAAAACCAAACCCGAATCCTGACTTGAAGCCCCGATTGGAAACCCCGCGGGCGCGAACCACCTCGCTTCTGCAAAATAGCGAGCAACCGACTTGCAAGGTGCACGATTGAATCGTGAACAGGCAACGCGTGAAGCTAAGTGCACGATATAAACACCAGCCGACAAGTGATGTACTTTCCAGGTGACATTAGCGAGGAGAGACGATCAACAACTACCTCCAGGATTTTGCACAGCCTGGCCACCCCCCCACCCCAAAAAAAAGCTTTTCTTCTTCCCTTAACTAATTCACAAAGAAAGAATAAAAAATTCACTTCGCGGTTTTTACGAAGCCATTTAAGCACTTGGGAGACTCATCAGAGGACGGAACGCGATGCCGCGGCCACATCCGAAAAGCCGAGCGGCTTCTCGGCGGTCCAACATGCCGTCGCGCTCACCTGCGTTGTACAACCACAATTCCAACATTTGTGAAATGAGCAACATGACAAGATTTGCCCCAAAATGGACAGTCCATCGAAAATGGCCGATCTTCAACTCGTGCGACCAAATCAGGGCCGTAACGAACGCTTCTTTGTAGTGACGAGCGAGGAGGGAATGAACGAATGAGTGCGACCGCAGGTGCCGGCCTCCTCTCGAATCGGCGGCGCGCCAAAAACGAGAGCGCGTCAAACCGCCGGACCGGCCGAGACTTTTGAAAATCACACCGCGGCTTCCGGACCAAAGCTAAGAAGCTAACATTAGCATCACGGCATTCAACCGAGTCGGCGAGGGCGACGAGGATGATTCATGCGGCGGCCATGTCGCGCGGCGGCATTCCTGCCTCGCAGCGCAGCGGCAAAGCCGCCCCGGATGTCGGCGCCAGGCGGAAAGAGTCGCTCGAGCGACGGCGGCAGCGCGCGAGCCAACTTGGCAGAGGTTGCGCCATCGCGGAAGAGACGGCGAGCCGGCCTCGCCTGGCGCACGCCGCTCATTAAATGGCTGCCAAACAGCGTGGCTTTTGTTGGGTTGAGCGGCATGACTTTTGGATGCCGCTTCATTTTCAACGTGGGTGGAGCCGCCCGCCGCGAAAGCCTTTGCCGAACCTTCGACAACGTCCGCGCGTGCGGCGTCGACCCATTTCCACCTCGGCCGACCCCCTGGGCCGCCGAGCGAGAGCGCGGCCACCCGACGACCGGCCACCTTTGGCCGCGTGAGCGCGCATGCGTTAGCCCGCCCCCGCTTCTGCTTTTGCAGCAGCGTTTGGCTTGGCGCCAGTCGCGCTTCCTGACAGCTCATCACAAACTCGTCATTGTCGTGGCGCTTATCTGAGCCCCGTAATCGTCAGCCGGGTTCCTCTTTCCATGCCAAGTTCTACTTGCTTGTGAGTCGTCGCCCCTCCCCCCCCTGTCAGGTTTCAGGGCCTACTTTCGAGTTGCAGTCAATGTCGGAGCACTTTTTTGGGACGTCTTTTTCTTTTTCTTTCATGGTGATGAAAACAACAGCAAAGCAGTTTGGCTGAACTCAATCGGCAGCACCTCCCCCACCCCCCCAAAAAAAACTGCAACAATTTTACGACCTATACTACTGGTGTAGACTGTATGATGAGTTTTTAGGTGAGGGGGGGCATTTGTAGGCGTAGTTCAACAAACCGCAGTGAGCTAAAAACAAAAAGAGTTTGGCCGCTGTCTGAGCGGGTTGAATAGAGGGCAAGCGGAGCACAACTTTCAACTCATTCGTGGACGGCCAAGATAAGCAGCTGCATTAAATCCACATATGGACGTGACAGAAGGTTTCGAGGAAAAAAAAAATTTGACACTCCAAGTAAAAACAATCGTTTTTTTCTTTGTTTGCGGAGATTCTCTTCAGTTGAGGTCATAGCAATCCGGTTGAATATGGGCAAACGGTCTTTTTTTTTTTTTTGGAGGTGGGGGGGGGCGTTCTGAAAACGGATCCCATTTTTTTATCATGCGGCGTGCGGGCATGCGGATACGAATCGGACATGTACGCGACGCTCATCCGTATACATCCGAGCCCACTTGAATTTTATGAAGCGGAAAGTTGACATTGTCGTGATCATCGGGATGCAGCCACGCAGACGCCAATCTTCAGTAGCCGCCTCGGTGAAATGAGGAGATGGAGGAGCGGCGCCGCAATAGTTCTGCCTCCTCCAGATGAGAAAAAGTGGAGCCCCCCCACATGCCGGAGCTTATTTACTATTTTTGTGCGTGTCACTGGACGGACGTCGTGCTTGGTGCACGCAAGTGCGTGTCACCTCACCCTTGCGTTCCGTTCACATGAGCGGTGATGTTTCTTATTGTCACGTCAACGAGTACATGCAAACATTTGTTTTGTGTTTTTTTTACAGCTATTAAGGAAGTGACACCAAATAGAGAACGCAATCGAGTGAACTGCTTTTGCTTGGATAAGAACACAAGCCCTTACGGGACAGTCCAACCCCTTTTTTTTTCTTTCTTCGGTGCGCTTCATCCAGTATTGTATGCTCCGATATGAACAAAGACGTCTCTTTCTCCAGGTTGAGCGGCCGATGAGAAGGTGAAGCCTGGAGGTGGCTCGTCTGACCTCTGAGTGAAAGATGCCTCGGCGCTCCCCTACGGAGGGGGTCTCTGCCTGCGTCTAATCCTGAGCTGGAGGCAAGACTGGAACCAACCACCCCACCCCTCCCTTACCGCTCGAACTGGCCCAGTTGGCCCGACCTCCTCATCCTCCACTCACGTGCACACCACCTCGGGGCAAAACTGCAGACGAGACAATCAACGCGAGGTTGTTTTGGATTGGCCAAAGAAGTCCATTGGAGGACAAATGGAGCCGGCCATAATTGAACCTTGCCAAGTCCCCCCTGCTAAAAAGCTTGTGAACGGTCAAAAATTGGAGGACAGCAGGAGTCCATTTGCATCGATAAATGCTCCAAAGACCCGTTTCGGGAAAGGAGCAACATACACGACAGCAGGGGTGTCCGATAGCGCCAACACTGAACATTTCTTTGCTACCACCACAACGACAAGACTTTTTTCCTCTCTCTCTCTCTCACTCTCAGAGCACATCATGAAACTCGTGAAAATTCCTGAGTAGCCCAAGCGTGCTACAGGCTAGTTTCACAGTGTTGAGGGAACAAAAACAGAAACTCTTGACAAGACACTGCACATTCAAGATACTATCACGTTGTTGTTGGGGGGGGGGGGGATTCCCTTCTTAGAGCCCATAGTCACTCAAAACCTGTTTCTTGTTCCATGATAATCCAAGGAATGAACGGCTAAACGCTACAAAAGCTAGCACCTCAATGACAGGCCATGTCACCCTTTGGGATTTGATTTTTTTCCTTTTCTTTCAATGCATAGTGACCTGAAACTGCGATGGAATTCACGTTATCCCGAAGGCACGTTTACCAGCCAAGTGTCAACAGAACCTTTGACCTGCCCGCACACCTGAAGACGTCGCCGTTTGCGGTCCAAACGGATGACGGCAAGGGTTCCATTTTTCAAAATAAAAGAAAATAAACGCCCCGATGACAAGACGCGGCGCACCGGGTCACGCGCGTTTCGCGTGCATGTGAGCGCGTACTAGTGACGGAAAACCGGCCGTGGCCGAGGACCCAGCGGAATCCGTCACGCTTGTCTCGTGGCGCCGGTGTCATTGTGCAGCGTAAACACAACACCGATGAAAGGTGAGCAGGACACGCCTACACGTCCCTTTATTTGCCCAAGCTCAACCGAAACTGCGCGCCTCTCCGGTATCAACAAGATCGATCGATGGGTCGCCGGAGGCGTACCTTAGGAATTCCTGCAGGCAGGTGTCACAGAAGCGATGGCCGCAGGTCGACACTTGGACGGGCTCCCGCATGGCCTTGCTGCACAGCGGACACTGGAAGCGTCTCTTGGGCTTCTCCAGGAACTTGTAGTCGAAGCCGGGCATGGTGGCTCCGACTGCGGCGGGGCTTCCGCTCGGCTTCGGCTCGGCTCGGCTTAGGCTCGGCTCGGCTCCGCTCGACCCGACTCGACTCAACTCGGGCGTTCGCTCGGCCTGGCGCGCGTCCCCGTCCTTGCGTCTCCTTCCTCGCGCTTCAAGCCGACCGAGGGTTCATATCGCGTCCGATCGAGGGATCGCTCTCCGGGGCGGTCGCCTCGGCCACCTCCGGCGTGCAAAAACGGACGCCAAGCTGGAGCAAAACAAGCGGACTTCAGTTGGGGGGGGGTGGCGGCGGGGTGGGGAGGGGGAGCGTCAAGATCAGGCGCCGCGGTGGAGTTGCTGCTGACGGACTGAAGCCAGTGGGCGAGCCCTCCGACTGTTGAGGTGCACCGAGGCCCGCCTCCTCCTCCGCCTCCTCCAAGCGGGAGGAGTCAAGAAGCCGTTCGCACCATCTTAACCCTCCGATCTCGTCTTTCCAGGAGCTTTTGTCCACGTAGGCGCGTGCTCATGTTTCGTACGTTGCTCTTCGGAGCAGGCGGGATGCGTATTTCCTAGTCATCGTGACATGAAATGCAAATAAAGGGAGAAAGAAAGACTCATTCCCCCCCACCCACGAGCAGAAGCGCTACAGTGCCATCTCGAGGTGCAACTGGAAAACAAAGGAGAGACAAATGAATCAAAAAGCCGTTTTGGGCTTGCGCGTTAAAAGGGATAAATGTTCAGTGAGCAACATGCCCATTCCGAGGTTGAGTATTTTGAACGCCCGTTTTCCATGACAGTGGGACGCACGTTCTCCGAGACCAGTTTTCACCTGCTGTCTTGCTCGAGCATTACATCATCATTACATCATCACTAGTGAAACAATGAGCAATGGGGAAACTTAAGCAATAATCTCAAATAAATAACCATAATAAGCACGGGGAGTACAATACGCAATTACGGCAGGTAACGTTATGAAACGTAGCCTCAACATAATACACACAGGCAGACAGAGTTGAAGCTATCGAGACAGGTAGCTATGAAGCTAGGTAGCTCATTAGCTGCTTTAAGGGTAAAACGATAGACATAAGAATGACCCCATATCTTGAGCAATTAAAAAAAAAAATCAAAACCAATCCAACGGGTCAAGAGGATAAATGGAGTGGATGTTGTCTATTTTTTTGTACACAGACGTTCACAAGCCTTTATCCTCTTTGTCCAATGACCAAAATTGGTGTCGTACCGATGAGCTCGGAGAGGAGCTGAGATGTTTTTATGAATCCCACTCGAGTTCGAGTCATAGTCACTTCTAAAGGGACAGGCTGGGACCCCAACCTTCATCGTGGGCTTCGTGAAAGACGTTGTGTCAAAAACACAATCCGTTCCGCTTCGTTCCATGTTGTCTTTTTTGCCCGCATCTCTGATTGATTTCTTGTCATTTTGGTGGGTTTTTGTCTCCACCGGTTCTCATGGGGCGAATAGCTCCCTCCAGCCACCCGCGTGTTGTCCACATGTGTCTCATTGTCCCGCCAATTTATTTATTAGAGTTCCGTGCTTTCTTTCAGTCTTTGTCAGATCATTTTTGTTACCGAGTCCCAATTCTAGTTTGAGACTTTTACATTCTCACAGTTCAGACTCTGTCCCTTTTTACTAACATTTCAGTGACGAGTTGCTTTTTTTGAACGCAAAAAGTACATCCGGCGTGAGTACTTCCGCCATCATCTCGGACTGCCGAACTCAATCAAGCACAATGTGAGCAGTGTGTCCCCGGATCAGCATGCATCAGCACGGGTCATTTGACTGACGACGTGCTAAAAGACTTCACTGTTCTTTGTAGTGTGCATTGTAAACATCTTCATTCACGGGAAGGCTTACGAGGTTGTGTGGGGGTGGAGGCGGGTCTGGGACTGGTTTACACTCTTACGGCGCTTTTGATGGCTCGTCATGCACGTGACGCGGCACAATGGCAGGACGGCGGCCGGCCTGACGCCTTCCGCTCACAGGCCGTCGCGCTAGCCATCGGGGTCCAAACCATCGACAGAGGCCCAATGGAGGCCCGCCGTCCATTTTAAGCGGCCCGCTGGATTCAGTTGTGCCTTGAGGAGCGATCTCAAGTCACCTTTTCCCAGTGATATGAATGCAAATGCCATCCATTCGTTTCAGGCTTCCCCCCCAAAAGCAACAAAACTTGTTGTCAGGTGTATTTTCATGAGGATAAGTAGCAGTCTTCACTATCTGACTTTCTTAAAAAAAAAAAAAAAAAAAAAAAAAAGTCACGACAATGATGTCATGACATGTTTTTTTTTTTTCAAAAGCGCTTCGGTCACACAAACGCTGCTCTCTTCCGGTGTTGCTGCCTTGGCCACCTGGGAGCAGTCGAGGACGAACTGAAATCCTCTTCATGACATTATGACGGCCCATTCTGTACCGACAGACTGGACGTAATTATTTCGAGTTCTGTTCATTTTATTGTCAAATAACCCATAAGCGTGTCGATGAATGAAATGGTTTGACGCTTGCGACGCATGTACCTGCCGTGGACCTTTTTGACTGAGGGAAATTAGTTTTCTCCTTCCATTTAAACTTGATAAAAATGTGTTTTGTCAAAATAAATACAAATTGAGATTAGAGGAAACATTGTGGGGGTTTACTTAAAAAAAACGGAACATTTTCATGACATTTAGTTGAGAAAAATTGGACTTGCTCACTTTTCTGCACGCGATTGTCCTGTTCACGCTCGCTTCCCCATCCTAATGCGTTCTGGAAGGAACATCTCGTATGTAATTACACGTAGCTATGTTTAAAACGCGATGACGTAGGCGCGAGTTTTTGAGGCTTTTGATTTCCATCAACTCGGGTCACCGCTGCACAACTCCGGGATGAGACTTGGTTGTTGGACCCTCATTGTTGTGACATTTTTGGGACAATTGTATGCTTTGTGGGAACGGTTTGGGGAATTTCCCTTTGCTGGTCCCAGTGCACAAAACCCAAAGTGCTCTCAGGCACACGCCCAGATCTTGTCCTAAGTCTTCCTCCAAGAGTGACATCTGTTCCTCCACTCTCATCCCCTCGAGGTGTTTTCGAACTTTTTGTGGATGGTGTCAATTGCGAGGACAAGCGAGTGGCCGTTTGGTCGCGAGGGGCCGGCTTGCGGACGCCGTCATCTCGGGGCGCCTTCATCGAGCAAAGCTGAAAACAAAAAGCAGGAAAAGAGAGAAATGAAACACGAGGAACAACACTTGTAACACACGATCCCTTAACGTGCCAAAACGGACGCCAAGAGAGTCAAGTCGATCTGTAGTTTTTTTTTTTTTTTAATGCGTCATGTTGTCAGGATCAGCCAGTGTGTCCTCTTGATGTGCTGCAGGTCGGCGGCAGCGAGGATTACCAACAACATCTCGATTGCTTATTAAATTGTGATGCACTGTAATCTTCTCTAAATCTGCATCTATTTTTAATGCGCACTCCACTGGCTGGTGCGCACTGCGAATGGATTTGTGGAGTTATTCAATTCGGGATTGTCGTCCAACCCTTCGAGTACAAATGTGGTGGCAATCTAACAAGCGCCCCAAGAAACAGTCAGAATGACGCTTAAAACGGACCACTTCAAACCAAAATGGCTGGCTTGCCGTGTCTGTTCAAGCATGGCTTCTTGAGACATTTTTTTTTTTTTGTGGGTCAAGTCACGACAGATAAATTTTACGGTACTAAGTGCAAGCGGCTTTGGGGGAATACATTCAAAAACCAATAATCATCCACTCTCTTTCCCTCCATAAAATAAAAAAAATCATGGCCGATTTATGCTTGATTTGGTGTTCTATGGCCAGTCCTCAAAGTTCAAAATGTAAAAATCTGTTATCGTCCATCATCTCTCCAGTGTATGGTGCAACTCTGACAGCAAAATTGGACAAACTCTCTCATCGTTGACGTACCGCCAGAAAGGTCCATGACCCTGAAATGGCCACTTCAAAACAAAACGGCAAGACTTTTTGTGTCTTTTGCAGCATGGTTTCATTGGATGTTTTTGTGGGTCTACTCATGACAGACATGTCTACCAAATCTCATGTTGCCACGTGAAACTGGCTTTGGGGACTGAATTAAAAAATCAATTTGTCTGCGACAAGTGTGTCTTTGAAGGACCCCTGAAAGGGCCCAAAATGACCCGGAAGTACAATGGCCGACGACAACCAAAACAACTAACTTTTGATGTCTCTTTGGGAATAGCGACTTGAAACTTCTGGTGGGTCTATTCAAGATAGCCGAGGCCACTAAATTCCATGTTGCGAGGTGAAGGCGGATTTGGCGGCTGGATTTTCAAATCAGGAATTGGGTTGATGTCATCAGAGTAAATGCTGCCATCAAGTTCGGCATTTTAGGCTGCAACAATGTCAAAAAAAGGCCGCTGATTCCTGGAGGACTGTTACAAATGAGAGGATGAACGGCGCTCATGGAGGGATTAGTACGTTGCCCCCCCCCCCCAGAAAAGGCCAATGGGTAAAATATTACGTTTGACTGCCAGCAGGCTGTTGCCATGACAACAAGCCACCGATGTGACGGTGAAGGGTTGGCTCTCGTCCAGCTGCACCGCCTTCGGTATCCCCGAGTCCTCCTCTTTCCTCCCCAGGCGCCCGCGGGCGCCCTTTCCCCACGTGTACACCTCGCCATCTGCCCACAGGGAACAAGAGAGGAGTGGAGGTCGGCACAACACACACGCGTGCACAACTTGATCACTTGCTTTGCCCCATACATTTGGACCAGCATTTAGTCCCCCGGAAAAAAAAAATAGGAATTCCATTTAAAAATCACAGGAGTGTGCTTTTTGAGTCCCCAGCCCAGAGAGTAGCCTGGAGGTGTGCGCCATACACACACACACACACAGATGTCGCTGGGTGTCTCCTGGAGGGGCGACACAATGGCTCCATCTGCCAACAAAAGTGTCCCTTGATGAGCAGAAGCTGCAGGGAAGCAGGTCGACCGCAGCTGCCTTTCACACGGGGGGAGCCAATCACTGGCACAATGTGACATTTCACCATTTGTCCTCCCCCAGCAAAGCATCCGCGCACTTACACGCGCGCAAGGATGGCAACATACACGCGCATTTGCGACACGTCACTTTTCAGCCCCCCCCCCCCGCAAAAAATGTCGCGTTTCCTGTATTGCCAGCCGTTCTCAGTCAAGTGGCACCCCCCTCACCCCGTTCCACGGAAGTGACTGGAAGGGGTGCACATCTCAATCCTCGTGATCTTTTCAGCATGACGTCACACCTACGTATGCGTTGCAAGAGGAGAAGCTTTTCACAAGTGAGCAAGTCCTTCTACTGGATGTGTTATTTGGCCAAGGCGGAGGGAACGATGACTTCGGCGTTGTTTCGCACCGTACTTCGAACGTGGGAAGTGGAGTTGACAAAGTCGACACGAAATTTCTGCCCCGAAGCTTCGCCGGGCGAATATTCAAACAGACATTTCATTTGAATGCGAGCGGCGCAGCCCAAACATCCTCGAGGCCGGGTCACGCTCCATGAGCACCCTCTACCGGCGGAAAGGCGATAGTGCGGTTAAGAAACAAAACTGGTTTTTCCTTCAGGATTCGCCGTAGTGGGACACAATTCAGCCTAGTAACTAGTGATAGATGTCCGTGGTCCTGCATGAAAGCAGATTGATTATTTTTCAAGAGAAATGATGTCCTGTTTTTGAATAAGGGATGGAAATTTGAAAATGGTTTCATCCGATTCGTCTCCCAAAAATGATTAAGACGAATGGATTATTGGCATAATTGTTAGTTGCAGCCCTTCATTCAAGCAAACCACTGCCTTTGTCACGTCGCGGCCGGATGACTGTAATGCACTTTACTTGGGAGTCAGGCAATCCTCCATTCAGCGTCTCCAGTTGGTCCAGAATGCCGCTGCTCGCCCCTTGACTAGTACAGTACTCGTAAGAGGGAGCAGAGAGCTCCTATTTGGGCATTTCTTCACTGGCTCATTTTATTTGCTTTCCGATCTTGAAATGGGCTCGCCCCACCTGACCTCTCGGTGCTCCCTGCCCGGTGCCTCGGGTGGGCGGATCAGACACTATGACAGGTGCCGAGAAGTAAGCGGAGGCATTTTCCGCTGCCCGTCCGTCTCTTTGGAATGAACGTTGGGTAAGGCCCCCCGCTTGCTGCCCATCTTTCAAACTCATCATTTTGATTCTTTGGCTTTTGACTCCGGATGAGACTTGATTTTTAGTAGGATTGTTTTGGTGCGTTCTCCTGTCCTTGTTATTCATTTCTCGTTTTGTTGCCTGAATTACTTTTGCTCCTCAGACAGCACTTTGTCGACAGTGCTCGAGAAATGCACTCGAGTCGAGACCAGTCGAGACAGTTGCTCGTGATGCCCGCCACCTGGCGCAACAGGAATCAACCCAGCTACGAGAAACGAATGTACAAATTGGACAATGCCTCGGTATTCCAGCGCCGCCCAAAGAAACGTGAGAAGGCGGCCCCGCTCTCCGGTGAGGAATTGCTCGCCGGCGTGAACTCACCAGACCCGATGGCCAGCGTGAAAGCGTCTCCGCAGGCCGCCGCGGTGATGCCCTGCAGGCCGGGCACCGGGTAAGGAGCGCGGCTGCCCCGTCGGGAAGCGCAGCCCATCTGCCCGTGTTGGTTGCTGCCAAAGGTGATACAGTGGCCGCTCTCTGCAGGGGGGAGAACCAACGTGTGACCGGCTGCACAACTGTCATCCACAAACAAACTGTTTGAACGCTTCTGTTACGGTTGCCTCTTTCGTACCAGCTTCTCCAACCGAGCGATGCACATATGGAACACACACACACACAAACACACTGAGTGTGCTACATGGGCTCCTCTAGTGGTATGCAAAAGAGTCCCAGAATTATTGTCAGTCAGGAATATCCCCTTGAGATTCGTCATCTCATTTTCAAGGGGGTCCTTTCGAACACATACAAATAACATGCAAAAGAATGATTACAAATTGATCGACCACATAATACAAACACACTCGCGCCCAAGCGCTGCGTCACGAAGCTTCATAATCAAATGTAAAAATGCCTTTTCTGTCCTCCGGTGTTCAGATGAGCTTCAAAACATGTGCCCCACCCCCCCTTTTTTTTTTAAACTGCCACCTATAGCAACAAGTGACATTCGCCTGATTTTGAGAAAACACATCAGATATATTCTTTCAAGAATTAAAACTAAGTCCATTCTAAAAAAAAAAAAAAACTGTCAATTTAAAAATAGAGTACTGTATTGATTGAAAAAAAAGTACTCCATTTTCCCTCCCCATTTTTTTGGTCTGTCTCGATTCAAAGTTGAGTTGCGCAAGAGGGACGGAGGGGAGATTTGACCTGTCACAGCGACAGAGTGGGCCGTGCCGATGTCAACGCAGACAATCGTCTCCTTGTTGAGCGGCGCCGATTGGACGGGCGCGAACGAGTGGACCTCCTCCACTTGATTGGAGACACTGGGCTCCTCGCCGGATGTGATCTTATCCAGACCCAGCTTGTTGAACCTAAGTCATTTGACGCAATCAAAACGGCGTGATCCCGCGGCGAGCAAGCGAAAAACGCAAACATCCTCGATTGCATTGGGAACGCGCCGGGCGAGGTTTCCGCCGCGCCAGAGTCACCACCTGTTGCTCCCACACGCCGCGATGCCGTTCCCGGCGCCGATGATCATGGAGCAGTCGACGCCGCACAGGACCCTCTGGGCCTCCAGCTGGCCAGGCAAAGGCACCTGCTGCGGACGGTTGCGGGTGTCCTGGGTGCCCAGACCCAGGCGACCTGGCGGGCGGAAGAGACGGCGCCGTCATCAAACCCGGACGGCGAGAATCCCGGGGCCCGGGCTCCTCCTCAAACGGTTACCGTTGTCGCCTCGGCCCCAGGCGAACACCTCTCGTTCGTTGGTCATGGCCAGAACGTGGGAAGCGCCGCAGGACACCTGCACCAGCTCGTAGCCCAGGAGCGCCTCCACGATTTTGGGCTAGAGTGTGAGGAGATTGAGACTTTTAACTCCAGTTCCGTCAAAGGTATTCATTTCAAAAATGACAAGACGATTATGCTCAGATATTGATTTGTGATCCCTTGGATCCAGAATCGAATCTGCTTTCCGCCCGCAAGCGACTTCGAACGGGACGGCAAATGACCACCCGATCTGACGAAAGGCTTTGTGAATGAGACTTTCCCGGTCAAACGCGGATGAGTCATTTGAATCGGATCCGGATCAAATTGGATTGGCGTGACGGAGTCTAACCCCTGCGCACGCGCGACGTGGCTGCATATCGTGTGAAAACCGCGTCAACGGGAGGCGACTCGTAAACCCGCCCGGACAGAAACCGCAACTCGACGAACCGCGTGACGCCGCAAAGCCACGTCAGCCTCCGCGTGGACGGCGAGTACCTGTGTGACGTCGTTGAAGTTCCCGTGGCCCAAGCAGCCGTTGCTCCCGCTTCCAAAGGTCATGACGATGCCCCTGTCTGCAAAACGACTTTGTTAGCCAACGCTGGACTGAGGCTTTCTTGACTTTGCGGGTTATTTCTCATCCCTCTGTCTGTTTCCATCCCCAAAGGCGGCCATCGTGCCGAATCACAATCATATCGGGCGACGCGCGTGTGAGGCGCGTTAGTGTGCGCTCGTGGGTGGCTGCCAGCGCCTCCCAATAGAGTAACGCGTGCACGTTTCATGTTCTCACTTTGACACGCACGCACACGCATCTGGTCAAAGCCTGAAGTCAACCGCTCGCGTGAGCTGAACGTCGCTCGCTCATTTTTGGTCATTTTGCGGCGGTGCGGCTTCAGTGGACGGTGTTGCGACGAGTCTGACTGAGTCGCGAGCACTTCAGGGCTTGGTGCCCAAAGTTAGCCGGGACCGTCTCCGGCGCGCATTCAATTCCGAAGTCAAAGCCCCGCCCTGACGTGGCTGCGGCCGGGATCCCTCACCCGTCATGCAGGCGGTGAAGAGATCTCCGCAGGAAACGGACTTGATGGTGACTCCGGACTGCCCCTCCAGGAAGCGTGAGATGAACTGCGGCTGCATCTGCTCCACCGCTCCGGGCAGACTGAGCTCAGCAGACCCCACCGACGGCGCCTGCGGCCGACACAAGCAAAAGCTTCACACCTCACCTCGTGGGGAAATGATCCATACGTGCGGCGGGCGCCTCAAAATGGGATCTGTTGCCGCCACGGGTGGGCCGCCAAGACTCTCGTGCCGCCACGCCCGCCCCCGTTTTTGTGTTGTGAAATACCAAAAACATCAAGAAACAGTGGCGGGATGTTTGTTAGCTTGATGGCTAACCAGCAGCAGCTAATCGGGGCCTTACGGGAAATGATGTTCGGTAAGCAGGCTTGGACCAAGACGTCAATGTTTGTGTGCCAAAGTCCTGCGCTTTCTTTTTCAAAGTGAATCCGGACGACACCCTGCACTGGTCGCGAACCGGTCGCCGCGCGCTGGTCGGTGTGTAGGCGTGGCCCGATGTCATTTGTTTGGCGCGACGGCGTCTCTTTGTCTTCACGCACCTCCCAAGCGATGAGGCGGCCCGACTTGGTGACGCCCATCTTCTGCGTGCGTCCCAGCGACACCTGCAGCACCTCGGTGTTGAGCATGGGCAGACGCAGCGGGGCCAGGATGCCGCTGCCCCACGTGTACACCGACGACAGCCGGAGGGAATGCAACTTGCCTGCGCCGGAGCCGTCTGTTCGCACCAACAAACGGGGAGCTCGTGTATAGTCGTGCTTCGGCCTAAGTCGGTTCACCTCTTCGTTAAACGACGCAGGGGGATTTGCTGAAAAACGAACTCGTTTGTCCAAAAGAAAAAAAAAAGTGTTTGGTTTGCTACCTCTGGATCTGCCGGTTGGCACTCTCCCTCCGGCTCTGCCCCGTGGCCCGGTCTGCACGTTGGACAGCGGTTTCTCAATCCTGGACATGACAAATTTGAACCAAGAGTGGCATTGGTGGTAGCTTTTGGAATTACAGCATGAGAGTCTTGTCTCCCAAATTTCACGGTGCTTCAAGAAAGAGGAATTTAACCCCCCAAAGTCGGTCACCTGCGCATCTTGACGTTGCCGATGTCCGTGCAAAGATTGAGCAGCGGGCGGATGCAGATGGGCAGCGCCATGATTTCGTTGAGTTGAGGCCGCTTGGAGGGATCCAGGTTGAGCATGTTGAGGACCAGCTGGCGCAGTTCTGGACTGTAGCGGTCCGAGATGGGGGCGAAAGTGCCGCTCATGATCTTCAGCACCAGGGCGGGGAGATTCTGAAGAAAAAAAAAGAAAGAAAGAAAGAAAGAAAGAAACAAAGAACAAATTGGGTGTCTGTCGGGCTCGAGGGCGGTCTTCAAGTGGGTGCCTTTGAAATCGGGCGAGGCTTTCTTACTGCGGCCTCAAAGGCTCTCTTGAGGCTCGCCAGCTCGTAGAGCACGCAGCCGAGAGCCCAGATGTCGCTCTTCTGGTTGTACGGCTTTCCCTCGCAAAGCTCCGGGGAGATGTAACAGGGCGTCCCCACCACCTGCGGAGGAAAATGCGCTCAGGATACGACATGAGAAAAGCTTTTGCATGCAATTTGGCCTTCTTCCCCCTGTTTTGTGGTACCAACTAACATGTTTTTAGGTTTAAAAATGCTATATTAAAAAAAAAAAAAAGAAAGCCATCTTTTTGGAGGAAAACATTTTATTCAAGAAAAAAAGTCTAAAATGGTGATTTAAAATGGCTTTATTCTGATAACAACTTGTTCTCAAAGGAAACGTAACTCACGGTGTACGCTTTGCTTTTGCTGACGAGGATTTTGGAGATGCCAAAATCGCCGATCTTGACGATCATCTGGTGCTTGTCCAGCAGAATGTTCTGCGTCTTGAGGTCCCTGTGTAGGATGAGCTTGTTGTGCACGTGGTAGAGGGCCAGCAGGATCTGCACAAAGAAGTGAAGGATGGTGTCCTCGTCCAGCAGCGAGTTGCAGCGCTTCTGGATGTAGTCGGCCAGGGTGCCACCTGCATGTCAACATTCATATGGGGAGGAATGCTGAGCAAATATCAAGCCCGTCAGCCAACCGGCTTCGGGATCTGATTTGAAGGACATTTCGCGAAGCGCTTATCGTGTCATCGGACCCCAAACTGTGTCTTTTCAGCCGCGGCTTCATGTGACTTTTTTTGCGGATCCGCGCACGGCGCACTTGTTCCCAAAGTTTCATGTGGGCTGGACGTGGCTTACCGGGTGCATACTCCATGGCAATCATGAGCGCCTTGTCTTCCAGGAAGTTCTCGTAGTACTCAATGATGTTGGGGTGGTTGAGCAGCTTCAGCACCTGACACTCGTTCTGAGCGGCCAGGCGCTCGTCGCGGGACATCTGCTCCACCGGGATCTCCTTCAGGATGACCAAAGCGCCGTCGCTGCGCCGCCGACACAGGGGGACGATGCTGAAGGACGGTTGGGGTCCATTAACAAGACTTTGGAGCGGAGAGACCAAATGTGTCCAAAATACAGCTTGGGGGCCGTTTGGGGGATCTGGATGTGTTTCGTGAGCCCCCGCCATTCAACAAGTAAAAATTTTGAAAAGTTAATAACCATGATCTGGCACAATTTGGGGGAGAAATAAGTAAGAAAAGAATTATTTTTCACGAAGGAAAAATAAGGTCAAAGAAAATGTGTTACATCATTTCAAACTTTTGAATTGTCAAATTTAGTGTTTTTATATAACGTGTTGCATTTTTTTTATTCAAGAAATATGAAAAATAGGCGTTTTACTCAACGCATAAAAGAGTCATTGGATGACTTTTTTAACGTGAAAATATTGAATAAGTTCCAAGACATCGCACTGATATCCATCATTTTTGCTTTGTCGTTGCAAATATCAAAATAGGCTGTAACCGTTTTTTGGGGTGACGGAATTGAATTGCCCTCTGCTTCTTTCTTTTTTAAACGCATGCGTAAGTCAGATTTGTCTTAATCATTTGTCACGCTAAAATGTAAAACATATAACAATGTAACGTGAAAATTTTAACATGTTGAAACGCGAAATTTGACCCCGTTGTAACGTGATTGGGATTTTTTTTCCCGTGTACAAATGCTTCCTTCCATCGTCTGGGTCACCCTCGGATGTGACACGCCAAAGTTGCAAGAACTCATGAACTAAATGATCAACATGACTTTAAAAATCGATTAGCAGTATTTCTCGGTGCGCCTTTTATTTGGATGCCTTACTTTGTTGCCAACTTTACCAAGTTTTTCTCTTGACTGAAAACACAAGTGAAAAAGTACGGGGGGGACGTTTCAAAAAAAGTCGAAAAAAATGCTCAGCGCTTCCCTCGCTTTGAATATGTTTACTGGCCATTCGTGTCCATTGTCCGCAAATCAAGTTCCAGTCGCTAGTTAGCTGAGCATTCTGGACTCAACTTGGTGACTTTTTACACCTAAAACGTGAGCCTACTTTCTTTCTCTGAATACTCCCGAAAAGTATGTGGGCGTAGCAAAGCGGTGAATAGTCGAGCTGAACGCCTGGGGGCGTTTCAAAAAAGGTCGAAAAAATGCTCAGTGCTTCTCTCCCTTTGAAAATGTTTACTGGCCATTCGTGTCCATTGTCCGCAAATCAAGGTCCAGTAGCTAGTTAGCTGAGCATTCTGGACTCAACTTGGTGACTTTTTACACCTAAAACGTGAGCCTACTTTCTTTCTCTGAATACTCCCGAAAAGTATGTGGGCGTAGCAAAGCGGTGAATAGTCGAGCTGAACGCCGTTTGGTTTACCCGAATGCTCCTCTTCCGACAACTTTGATTTTCTCGTATTTCTCCATCAGGGCCGCTGAGATCAAACACTTCCGCCGTCTCCCTTGGCAACCCAAGTTTTGGCTACGGAAGCCATTGAGGAACAAAACACGCGAAAGGCAAAAAAAAAAAGTAATTACCGTCGAACCTCGGTTCAACGTACCCCGTTTGCAACGGTTTCGCCATATGAAGTTCACATCTCAAAGTCCCGATTTCACGTCGTTCATTATCCATCGGCCGATGTTGTTTACAACGAACACCTTGATGACGTGAAGTTGATTACACCGACCAGATTATTCCCACAAATGGTAAAAAGGCCTTCGTGACAACGATACGTGGGGGGATAACTTCCGCCGCGACATTGCTGATGAACAAAATGTACATCGCGGTAAGGAGGTTGGAGTGTATGCGAAAGGCAAAATAAATAAATAAATAATTTGCCGTCGAACCTCGGCTCAACGTAACCCGTTTGCAACGGCTTCGCCATATAAAGTTCACATCTCAAAGTCCCGATTTCACGTCGTTCATTATCCATCGGCCGATGTTGTTTACAACGAACACCTTGATGACGTGAAGTTGATTACACCGACCAGATTATTCCCACAAATGGTAAAAAGGCCTTCGTGACAACGATACGTGGGGGGATAACTTCCGCCGCGACATTGCTGATGAACAAAATGTACATCGCGGTAAGGAGGTTGGAGTGTAGCTTCCGGAGTCATCTGTATTCTACACTGCTTATGCTCATCGTTAATCTTTCAGTCGGACTTTTTTGACACAGGATACACAGAAATGAAACCTTGGACCGAGGGAAACATGCTTTTTTTTAACCATAGAATCACTGCATATCAATTGACCCTCAAAAGGCCTTCGTGACAACGATCCTTCCGCCGCGACCTTGCTGATGAACAAAATGTACATCGCGGTAAGGAGCGTTACTTTCTGACGAGGACATTGCGTTATGAAGCGTAAGATATGACAACGGAGACCGTTGAACAGCCGAAGTTGTACATCAAACAAGAACGGGAAAGAATTCCACTTCTACTGCTTATGCTCATCGTTAATCTTTCAGTCTGACTTTTTTTGACACAGAATACACAGAAATGAAACCTTGGACCGAGGGAAACATGCTTTTTTTTAACCATAGAATCACTGCATATCAATTGACCCTTTCCCATCTTTTTTGTGCTTATTTTAGCAAGACAAAGCCAAAGCGATTTCTTTGCATGTTACAAAAGTGTGGCTTCCTAGCATGCCTGCAGTCCAGACTCGTCTGCCACTAAAAATGTGTGGCGCATGATGAAGCGTAAAATATGACAACGGAGACCGTTGAACAGCTGAAGCTGTACATCAAACAAGAACGGGAAAGAATTCCACTTCACGAATTCCGGTAAATGGCCAATGCCGACTCTAGTGCGGTCTGGGGGAAGGTGAGGTGAAAAGGAGATAGCGTGCTGGATAATAAATGCTTTGTGCCGTGACAAAGAAAGGCCTGTGTAGCAACACAACGATGATCATCCATCTCAAAGTGCATAATGACGCGCAGACCATCCCGGTTCCGTCGTCGCTGCAGCAGGAATGAAGCCAGCCGAGCGGGGCTGGCTTGAGAAAGCCGGCCGGTGTCTTTCTCACGAATATCACATTGGGAGAAAAAGCACCTTGAGGAAGTTTGCGACATGCCCGCCGCTCCTTGGACTGGCTCCGCGGCCTATTCGGGCGCGCGAGAGTCCGTGTCGGGGAATGCGCCGCACTGAAACTCAGACAGGATGTTTTTAGAGGATTATGAGAAGATCACGTGCGTTACTTCCATCAGAACAAATACTCAGGCTCAGCTCTTCGCCTTTCACACGAGGGCAATACACAATTCCACGAGACAGATTATTAGGCAAACCTGTTGTCCAGTGGCGGAGCTAGAAGGTCGAGGGAAGGGGGCGGGGGTGGGCCCGCGAAACAAAAACTTGGAAACACGTTATCAACAATCAACATCCATTTTTATATTGAATAAAATTTGCACGAGCCCGAGCGCGCACACATTCACAGCCGTCAATGGCATCAAAATGTAGGTTTGAAAGTCTAATTTAATACCCTAAATCAAACCTCGCTTCAAACCCTAAAATGGGATGTAAAACCTGATTTGAAGCAATTTCCCAGGCTTGGAACCCTAATCTGATGTGTTGAAACCCTAACCTGGGCTCGCCACCCGACAGTGAAACTCTAAGGCAGGCTGTAGAAGTCATAACCCAGCCTTGAAACCGAAACTGAAAACCCGAATGCAGTCTCAAACCCTCAACCTTAACCAGTAACCAGTGTTCGAAATTCAAAGTGAACTCGGACGACACCGATCGAACAAAAAGGACTTCCTCACTTTCCGTGTGCCATCCAGCGGTCGAATGAGGAACTGCACGGCAGCGAGCCCTCCACCGAGCATTCTCAACGCGGGCCTCTGCTGACATCTAGCGGATCTTTTCATTTGTCCGCCCGAAAAACTCACATCAGGCGCCGTCTCTTTTTCTTCATTGGAGCAAGTCGCCACGTGCGATTTTTTTTTTTTTTTTTGCTGCTCACTGCAAACACATTCATGACAAGATTGTGATTATTTGAACTCTCAGTGTGTGTATATATATTCCCCTCGTTTTAATCCCAAAATAGTATTTTCCTTTTCGCCTGTGATGAAGGTCTTTGTAAGCAGTGGTAAAAATGTTCCCCAATCTTGTTCTTGCACTTTACGTTTTTTAACGCTACTTTTCCATTTCTCGTGTTTGCTTTTAGCTGTCTTATATTGTGTGGTAAGGCGGCTTTTAAATGTTTTTCTTGAAATTGCGAAGCACATCGTGCATGAAATGTGTTGAATAAGTAAAGCTGCCTTCTACGTGGGGTGCGAATGAAGCTGTGCCGTGTCACTTGGCGTCTCTCGCGTTGGAGAGCCAAAGTCTTTCTATTCGGCCTGCGACTTCCGGTGTGACCAGAACTGTTTGAAGGAAGTATTCTTTTCCTTCCGAGCGCACTTCCTTGCCTTTCTTCCGTCCACTTCGGCCCCTTGCGTACGTTCTCGCGTCTTCCGTCTTGCCCCGCCCCGCCCCGTGCTCCTTGTTTGCGTCGTCGATGGGTGCAGCGCGCGCACGCACGTGACGAGGCGCTCCTCCAACACCGCCCCGACCCCTCACACCTCCCCTCACTCGGAGCGACAACGCAGAGCGCAACAGGCGAGCGGACCTTCGGCTTCCGACGGCATCACCGAAACGCTCCCCACCCTTTTCCTCTCCTTTTCTGACTTTGCGTGGAAGTAACACGATCGAAAGCGCGCAGCGCGTTGGCGGCGGAGCGCGCGGAGTCCCGAACGGTCTCCACTCAGACGCATCCGGGCTTCCGGGCCGAGGACGGAGCGCGACGCGCGTAGGCGCAAGTGGGAGCCGGGATGGAGGCCCTGGTCGCGGCGCTCAAGAGGCACCCGGGACCCTCGGTGGTGCTCTTCGCCGTCCTCTTCAGGGTGGTCCACGGGCTTCTGGGGAAGGTGACCCCGCCCAAGGTGGTGGCCAGTGACGAGTTCCAAGCCTGGAAGTGGAAGAACCTCTCCTTGTCCATGGTGCACTCCACCCTCACCGGGACGTGGGCTGTCTCCAGGTAGGAGGACTTACGCACATACTCAGAACTTCCAGTCGAGTCCCAAATTTCGGTACGTGGGGCTGGACTGGCCATCCGCTGTCCGGGGCAGATGCCCGGTGGGCCAGCCACCTTCATTTTACCCCCAGAGGAAGCATCCCACAATTCAGAGGGAGCAGCCGGTGACCGCGAGGCGCTTCTCCTCACAAGGGTCGCTGGGAACGCCGGAGCCCGTCCCGGCCGACGTCAGGCAGCAGGCGGGGGTGCACACGGAGACAACTCGCAGTCGCACCTTGGGACAATTCGGTTAAGCTGCCGGGCATGTTTTGGGAACGTGGGAGGAAACCCGAGTACCCGGAGGAAACCCGGGGGGGGCACGGGGCAAACGCCACGCGGGAAGGCCAGAGTCGGAATCGAACCCTCCACCTCTGCGCTGTGAGGTGCGCGCGCTAACCCGTTTCACGCAAATAACATGGCTCGGAAGTAATTCTTGATCAAAACATCCGCACTCTATTTCATTTCATGAAGTAAAATGCGCACCTCACCAGAATTCGGCTCAACATCTTGACAATCACAGCAGGAACAAATCCAAGTGAAAAACAAGCTTTAGAAGGGTGATGATTCAAGAGCGTTTTTGGGGGGGTTTGCATCATTGTTCTCTGATACGATTTGATCAAACGGGTTATTAATCGCAGCATGCAAAACGGTGTTCGTGGCCGTTAGCTTGCAAAGCAACGGCAAATCAAATGGGCTTATCTCGGAGATGAAGCGCAGCAAAACATTTTGCTTTGCACTCAGACTCGCCTCTGCTTCTTTTCTGAGCGTCTTGAGCAAAGTTGCGGATAGGTGCGCCTTCACTTTGACGGAAGCCTGACTGCGGATGCTGCGACACGCCGTGATTTCTCACTTAATAGGGGTGGCGTGAGCATCGCTCGGCGGGTTTGATTGATCTCCTTTTTGAAACCGGTCCAATCCTGGTGGGTTACTCCTTTCTCGTCAACATCATCACCAAGGACCCACACTCTATACTTGACTAGATTTTTTTTTTTTTTTTTTGTGGCTATGTATTTCCCGCCGACTTCTTATTTTTACTGGCCACAGTCGAAAACAACCGATATCAGTACTCTCTACTTGAGTCAAAAAATCGGAGGTGGCTAAAGTAGCGGGTCTCAAGGGGAACTTTTCGAAGCGTCACCATTGAATGTGATCAATTTCGCACTCGCCAATCAAAGAGCGCACAGGATTCAAACGATCAATTCAAAGTCAGCAAATAGCGTATGGAAAAAAACCCGAGCTATCAAAGTGCGCCAAGGTACACGCGCCCGCAGGACATTTTCCCTTGATAAGCAAGCGGCTGACCTTGGGACCCCGCGCGTTTGGCCAAATCGTCGCCGTATATGGTCCGCGCAAAAGCCGTCCGGGAAAATGACGGAGCCCAGCCGGCCAACGCTGTGTCAAAGGTCAGTTGTGACGACGGCGCTTATCAGCAACGGGCAACGGGGAAGGCAAGATTGTCGGGTGGCCTAAGTCGGCGCGGCGCGCGGAAGACGACGACGACGCCGGCGGCGGGACGAGAGCAAGAAAGCGGTCGGCAAGTTTTCGCTCAGCGGTCAGCGCGCTCGGCTAGCGAGGCGGCCACGGCGCAGGGGGGGCTCGGCTTCGAACCCACGGCGCGACCCGCTTGGGGTTCGGACCCCCGTCAACTACACTGTTTTTTTTTTTTGTGGTTTTGGATTTGATTGTGAAACTTTTCCCGCGCGTTATTCCCACAACCAATAATAATCAAACTTGAATGAGGCCGTGGGTGGGGAATAGCTTGCTTCTCCAAGTCTGCTTTGAGCAAGTGGAGGGTTAAAAGTCCCGATAGCCCTCGTCAAAATGTGCTCAGGAAATGAAATTCTCTCCCAAAGTACAGAAAGATGAAAAAGCTCTCCACGCAGAGTCACAAAGTATTTCCACGCCGTTATGGTGTGTGTGTGCGAGTGTGTGCACGTGCGTGCGTGTGTCAAAGTGGGCATGTTTGGACGAGTGTACAAGCTACAGCGGAAAAAAAAAAAAAAGCTCATTGCGATCTGCCAGCCGAGGTACAAGTCGGACTAGTATTGGTTGAACGTTGACTGGCCAAACCTGCCGCGGCCACACCTGAGCAGCTTTTGGTGACTCATTCAAGTCGCATTCCGCAGGAAAGGTACAGTCGCTTTTGTTTTTCGACGCAAAGCGCTCCAAATATTTCGAGAACACACCCCCTTTTTTTTTTTTTTTTGCCGCTTGAAATATTTCATGGAGCACATGTTCTTGACAATTTCATTGCATGCGTTTTCCTCCCCCCAAAATCTTGCAAATGTCTTTTTTTCCCTTTACAAACACGCACAGATAGACACACCTAAAATCGGGATGCTTTCCTTGAAGTGTTACTTTTTCCTGGGAAAAAAAAGCATGTTAGCCTGAAAAATCTTTTGTTGTTGTTTTTTTTTTTTTTATAATTCTGTTAAAACGACTGCTCACGACACGATGTTGCATATGTCCAACCATTGTCATCCTCACAGTGTGTTGCTGTGGCCCGAGACGCTGAGCGACCTCCACTTTTACCACACGCCGCTGTCCTACCTGCTTGTGTGCATTTCCACCGGTCAGTGAACTCATCAACGTTGCCTGGACTTAACTTCTACCCTTAATCTATCTACCCGGCCGTCTATCCATCTAACCGTGCGTCATACTGTGGCGCGTTGTCCGCACATTGTCGAGTGCCGGCGAACAAAAGCCTGTTTCTCAAATCACCGAGGCGGCAGAACGATCATTTGGCCCGGGAATCTGCTTGGCGCCTCACTGCAACTTGCGTGTCAGCACCAAGACGCAGATATCGCTGGAGCTTTGGCCCCTGACAACACTTGCTTGTGTTGTTGTTTAACACACACACACATGCACACAATGCTTTTGTGTGTGTATGTGTGTGTGTGTGTGAGCAAAAGAGAACCACAGCGTGCCAGTCATTCCGTGGCACAAAAGGGCTCTGAGTCAGTGGGATCGCTGCAGCCAAACCAAAGCAACATGCGGAGACAGACAAAATGACAAATCAAAAGGACACGATGAGCAGCCACTCGCCACTTGGCCGCAAAAGCAAGCGACACGTACGACAATATTAACCGTGCCGGGTCCAAAGACTGCATTTACTTGACATTTGTATTTTTTTATGCATTTATGTTAAGTCGAGAAAGACTCTTCAAGCGAGTCTCCCTTTTTTTTTTCTTTTTTTTTAAATGAAACTTCAACTTAACTGTTAAAAATGCACCTCCAAGCGAGTTTTGGCAAAACCAGTCGCCGTTTTGACGTTCAGCGTGGTTGTCGGCATGATCCGGATGGAACTAGAAAGTAATGTTGTCATCTAACTTAGCTACAGAGGCCAATGAAATTGGGATGTTGTGCTCAACAGAATAAACAGAGAGGACGGTGATTTGCCAGTCAGGTTCAGCCTGTCTTGCCATGAATATGCGACGGCGTTCAAAGCGGAAGTTGTCAAATGCTCATCAAACACCCGTTTGGAACATCCCGCGTGTGAAGACGCTAACTGGGAACAGGCGTGTGTGTCAGGATCGGCAAGAAAAAAGAATCGCACGCTCATTCGCAAGCCGAGAGGGGCCAAGGTTCACCTCTCTGTGAGGAAATAGTCCAACGGTTTAGGAACAATGTTCTTCGATGTGCAGTTGCACTTTCGGTCCACAATATCATCGGAAGCTTCCGACGATCTGGACAAATCACCGCGTGGAAGCAGCAAGGCCCCGAACCAACATTGACCGCCGGTGACCTCGCACCCCTCATGCAGGCGCCGGTGCATCAAAGACCGACATCGATGTGTCAAGGACATCACCGCGTGGGCTCAGGAACGCCACCCGCAAAAATTGTCATGGCAAAATGAAGACGTATAAAAAGCAAAACAAAACAGACCCAAAGTTGCGGTTGTTACATCAATCACAAACGAAAAAGATCTCGGAAGCGTGTCTTGTGGCTGATCTTTTTTCATTGTCGTCCCTTGTCAGGATACTTTGTTCACGACACGGCTGATATCATCGGGACGGGAAACGGAAGACGATCCTGGGAATTCCTCATCCACCATGCGCTTGTAAGGAAACCAAATTAGAAAGAGTCAATATGTTCCTAAAAGTACTCAGTTCTGAAAAAAATAGCACTTTTGATACATTCAGTTTTCAATTCTCAAAACGATTAATGAATGTGAACGATGACGATCTTTTTGTCTGACTGTTCTGGTCTCACCATCCCTTTTGGCTCCGCAGCAAGTTCAACACAAAGTTCACCAAATCCAATCGAAGCCAGAAAAATATTCCGTCAGCCAAGCGGAATGCCTTCAGCCCACCGTAGCGATGCGCTAACGATGCACTCCAAGTCATAAATCCAATTCAACGTGTGCTCTACTTCCATACGTTGTGTTTTGGTGGGCAGATGAAGGAAAACCTGGACGTCCGTATCAGTGGCTGTTATCGGCAGCCTTCGCAAGAACCCGATAAATCAGTTCCGCTGTACATGTACCTTTTTGATGATATAATTGATCAATAAATTGTAACTAATTACAAAAAAAAAAAATCTGAATACATCTACGATATATTTTGAAACCTCACCCTTGATTAACCTTTGTCCCATCTGTCCCATTTGAACCGTCAACTCTGCCCCTTGAGCCCAAAAGGTGATCCCATGCGCGTTTCTCCGCCGTCTTGTCTGTCAGGTACTCTCGTGCTTCCTGTACACGCTCTACACGCAGCTGTACGTGGCCGGCGCGGTGATGGTCCTGTTGGTGGAGGTGAACAGCGTGACGCTTCACCTGCGGCTGCTTCTCAAGATGGTGGGCGCCACCTCGTCGGCCGCCTACCGCCTCAACAAGGTGCTGAACGTTTGCACCTTCGTGGCCGTGCGCCTGGCCACGCAGTTCTACATCACCTGGTACATCAGCGCAAACTACTCGAAGCTGGACCACGCCGCCTTCTTCATGGCCTGCGTGATGGCCATGAACGTCATCATGCTGGTCTACTTGTACCGCCTCATCCGCTCCGACTTCTTGCCGCGTGCCGGCGGCCCGCACGCGGACCGCAACGGGACGCACAACTCCAAGAAGTTTGTCACCGATTGAGAGGCGAGGAAGCGCCTCGTCGTCGCGGGTTTCGGGCTTTGTTTTGCTCGACCGGACACCGCGCCCCTCAAAGAAGAAACCGTCGGAGACGCGCGGTGGAAAGTCCGGATTCGCCCGTTCATCGTTTCTCCTGACTATGCTTCAATTTATCGATACTTTTATGTCCTTTGGATAACACATGAAGCCTCAAAGATGACCTTTCATCATTTTGGGTTTTTTTTTTTCTCTATTGAGGACCGTGGCAGCACAGTAGGGTAGGGGTTAACAACACGTCTGCCATGCAGTCAAGGGGTTCTGGGTTTGAATCTGTGCATCATTAGCAGAATAGCACAGTTGCCTATCAGTCATATTTGAACTTTTCGGGAGGGGTGGGGGAGAAAAAAAAAACATCTTGCCTCCCATGACACTCTGAGGATTACCAGGATCTGGATGGCAAGTGATTTTTTTTTTTTTTTGCATGCACTTTTTTTTTCAAAGCAGGTTGAAGGAGGAGTTCACGGGTCTGGCCCGCAAGCTAAATGTTTTGGGTTTGAATTCCCGTTGAGCCTCAAGTGCAAACTATGATGTGCACGAAAGGCATTAAGTGTATTTTCCCCTATGAAGGCAGCACTTCAGCACTAACCCACCCAAAACCCACTTGTCTATTTAGTGTCAGGAATCAGTGAGCGGCGGACCCAATGTCAAACAAACGTCCACACGTGCACATTCAAGTTTAAGCGCATTTCACACGGTCAAATCGTTCCATAACTCAAACGGTAGCCAAATATTCACTTTTGTATCATTTTAGATCATTTCAGGTAAGATAATGAGCGTGAAGTCCAGAAATGAGGAAGTAACAACAGCTGATCTGTTCTGCAATGCCATGATGCCCTCAGTGCCTTTTGAAAACAACTAATATGCATCGTTTTTGTCCGAAAAAGAAAAAAAAAAGGACATTTTAATCTTTAATCCTCCAACACTTGACTGTGACACTATCGTGTGTTTTTATGAAGTGGCGACAGGTACGTGTTTTGAGTCTACGAGTGAGATTGCACATTAAACGTGTTTTAAAAGTCTGACTGTATTTCTGGTGCTCGCGTATCTATTAAAGTGAACCTTTTGAAGCTCCAGAGACACGCGATGCCGATTTGTCACAATCGCTGTCGCAGTAACTGCCGTATTTACTTTGAACGCACGGGGGAGAATCATTTAAGAGTTTTGACTGCAACATCAAAAGCACGATTTACGTGTACTTACGCCTTTCTCGCATGCAAACGAATTTTCATATTTCGAGAGTTTCTACTGTTAAGTAAATAAAAGAATGACTGAAATTATGGTTGACCGATGCGGGGTAGCCATGAGCATCGCCGATTGTCGCATTTTAGTACAATCAAAATACCACCAATGTCGACTTAATGAAGACGAGCCACACCGCATAATATTGTATTGTCAGGCGAAAACATACACGCCGTGACGTCGAAATCTGACTGCGGTCCGGTCAGCGCCCCGCCCTCGCACCGGAGGACGAAGACAAACCAGCCGCCACGGCCACAGCGGTTGTTATTACTGAAATTATGACTGATTAAAAAGAAAAAAAAAATCATTAAAAATTCAAATGTTTGCTAATTGGGAATTTCTTCATTGTGAGACAAATAAAGGTGTTCTTAATCTTATCTTAACATTTACAAACTAACGTCACATCCGGTTAGTCTTCCTCATTTCCTATCACATCCGGTAGTTTGTTCTTTCGGCCAGCAGGGGTCGCACTGCGATGAGGAGAAATGGGATCATCTGTGTTCTGCGGTTTTAGTTTTGCTGCGTCTTTTTCCCCTGAGTTTTTTTCTTTCTAAGATTTTTTTTCTCCACAATTCGGCTTAAAATCCATAATTCATCACTCCTGTCACAAACATGACTGCGTCGGCCTCACATTGAGTGACATTTGGAGTTGAAAGGGAGGGAAAAAAAAGACGGATAAAAAGGAGAGCGACCACCACCACCACCACCAGCACCACCTCCTCCTTTTCTTGCTAAGGTAAGGGCTTCTTTTCTGTTTCTTCGCTCGTTTCACCATTCACCTCCACTTACGTATTGAACTACGACGTTTCTTTCATATAAGTGTGTTTTTACGCTATACTCGGTGATAAAAATTCAAAAGGCACATTCGGTGTGATGTTGGCTTTAAAAGTCCAGTTAGAACCGAGCAACTCTTCGTAAACTAGTCTCACATTTTACGAGCAATAGGAGTACAATTTAGATGCGAAACCGATTCAAGTTGTCTGTCTACTCCTTCATTTAAAAAAACGTCCTTTTGCTGTTTTTTCGCCCCCCTTTCAAGTAAGTGCACACCGTGAGTCACCCTTTCCCCCAGCATTCCTTAAAACGAGCCTGGGCTGACGACACCCCGCTCCCGTTGCAGATTTTTAGAAAAACAGTCAAACACAATTCGACATCATTCGGGCTAAAATTCAAGTCGTGTGCCGCGTTGCTCGAGGGAGACTTTGAGGAGGCTACCGGGCAAAGTTTGAGAGGGGTCGGATGCCCTGCCGGTCTGTTAGTGTCACCATGACAACAGACTCAACTGCACTTTTCACGTTGTCTGAAAGAAGCACCTCGCCGTGCCTCATCAAAGTACGTCTGGCCTCATGCTAACAAAACAATGTGGACCACCACAGACAGGCAAACGAACAAACATCTGTGTAGCAGCATTGTAACTCTTTACGCAACAGATAGTTGATTAAATACGCTGCATCCACACATCAGGACAGAAAATAGAACGTTATACTACTCGCCCACGCAGAATAGCAGTGAAAGTTATTTGGCCAAAAAAAAAAAAAAGACCCCCAATCACCCGACATTGGAGCACCGCTCTCTAATAAATCATCTCTGCCCAACAGGCCTGATGTCGATGCGAAGTCCAACCATGAGCGTCTTACCACCCGTTCGCAAGGATCGCATCATCCCGCAGTTCCCTCACGTAAAACACTCATGTCATCACCAACACTCTTTCCCCTTTCACCCTCTTACCAAAAAAGTCAACACACTTCCGGGTAAAAGAATGACATTAGGCTTTCTATTTCTATTCTTCTCGAATGTCAAAATGGCTCCAATTTGACCTGAACGGTACACGTAAGGGCTTTAAAAGTAAAGGGCATTAAAAAAAAAAAAAGAAATGAAAAATCCCTCACCGAATCTGTGCATCTCTCTGTAGTGTTTCCGCGAAGATGCTGCGCTCCACATCGAGCGCGACTTCAACCCCAAAGTGAAGGCGGCGTGCCAGGAGCAGCGCACCGGCACGGTCGGGTGCGTTCCCCGGCCGCAAAGAGAAGAAGACGTGACGTGCAGAGGAGGAGGAGGCCTTCGCGGCTTGATGTCTCTTGTCCTCTTTTCTGCAGGTTTAAAATCGCCAAGGTCATCGTGGTGGGCGACTTGGCCGTGGGCAAAACCTGTCTGATTAACAGGTAACATTTCAACATTGGAGCACATGAAATCGTTGCTTTCGCCAACAGCGGACAAAGAATAGAGAAAAGAGCCATTTGAAATACTGAAAGACATTGAGCCACCTGAACGCAGTTGAGGTACGCCGAGGACGATTTCACGTCACGCCCTGCGGTCGGGTGCCTTGAGATCTAAAGTACGAGTCAATTGATACGCTCAGCGGGAGCTCAGCCGAGGGCGGCCAGCGTGCGGGGGTTGTCGCTACGGCGCTCACGCCAAGCGGGTGCCTGGCGTGCTAACGGCGTGTGACGTCTCGCGCAGGTTTTGCAAGGACGCTTTTGATAAGAACTACAAGGCCACCATCGGCGTGGACTTCGAGATGGAGCGCTTTGAGGTGCTCGGCGTCCCTTTTAGCCTGCAGCTGTAAGTTCCGACCGAGCGTGACGTAGATCGCCGCCGCGCACGGGCCAACCGCGACTCTGCGCTTTTCGTCTCAGGTGGGATACGGCGGGTCAGGAGAGGTTCAAGTGTATCGCTTCCACGTACTACAGAGCAGCACAAGGTGAGCGAGCGCGACTGAAAGGCGGACCTTCGGGTGGCATTTAGCGCCAATGGCACCGCCGCGGCATATCCTACCACCAAAGCAGAGCCGTCCTATGTCGAAACATGAGATGGAGCCCGGACTGTCGTTTTTAAGACATGTCACAAGTAAGCGCCGACAAAGGCCAAAGTGACAGCTCTAACTGTCAGCGAGGTAAGAGTTTTTCTCTTCACCCCCACCCCCGACAAAAAAGAGAATTGTCCGGGAAAAAAAAGAAACCCTAAACCTAATTCAACCAATTAGAAGACAAGATGAACTTCATAGTGGCCTGGAGAGAGAATTGAATGAGCATGAGCACACTTAAAAAAAAAAAAAAAAAAAAAAAAGTGTATTGAAAATGTTTCTTCACCCCAAACAAAAAAAAAAAAAGAAAAATTACAAAAATAAACATTTTTATTTTTAAGGAACTAAGTTGAAAAACTTAAATGCATGAAATTCACGTCTATTCTATTTCTCTTTTTTTTTATTTTAAGAGAAATTTCCATTGCATTTATGATTTGTTTTTTTTTTTTGTTTTTTTTTGCATTGTGGCCACATGTCTGACATTTTCACCAAAACAAATCACCTCAAATTATGCGAGTTATGATTTTGGCAAAAGTTTGCGTCCAAAGGCTCAGTCGAGATCAGTAAAGCGGAGGGACGGGACCGTAGCGGGCCTCCCGGGTTCAAGACGGTGGCCGCTCTGCGCATCGCTGCGATTCGCCGTCCGAGCGCAGGCTCCATCTCACGTTTGCGAAGATCATCTCCATATTTTGGGGCATGTCTGGCGGCGCCCCCTCAAACGCGAGCTTTCGTCAATGCTTTCACTTGGGCTGGGCAGGAGTCACTTGTTTTCTGCCACCGGCAAGTGCGGTGGCGGCGCCCGTTGGTTGCGAGCCCGAGGAAAGACTTCCTCAAACCGTCTAACGGCCGTCACGTTGCTTTTTCTTGCAGTGGTGATTATCGTGTTCGATGTTACCGACATCGCGTCTGCAAAACTTTGGCTCAGTCGAGATCAATAAAGCGAGTAAAGCGGAGGGACGGGACCGTAGCGGGCCTCCCGGGTTCAAGACGGTGGCCGCTCTGCGCATCGCTGCGATTCGCCGTCCGAGCGCAGGCTCCATCTCACGTTTGCGAAGATCATCTCCATATTTTGGGGCATGTCTGGCGGCGCCCCCTCAAACGCGAGCTTTCGTCAATGCTTTCACTTGGGCTGGGCAGGAGTCACTTGTTTTCTGCCACCGGCAAGTGCGGTGGCGGCGCCCGTTGGTTGCGAGCCCGAGGAAAGACTTCCTCAAACCGTCTAACGGCCGTCACGTTGCTTTTTCTTGCAGTGGTGATTATCGTGTTCGATGTTACCGACATCGCGTCTTTGGAACACAGCAGGTAAGGTCGCACCCGGTGACTGTTTTTGCAGGTGGGGCCGCTCGCGTTGGCTTTGAACCCGTTCCAAGTGCCGGGCTCGGTTGAGGGCCAGAATCTGGGTCGGGGAAGGCTCGGTTGTTTGACGTTCGTTATTTTCGTGGGAGAGAAACGGGTAGAATGCTTAGGCTGCGGAGGGAGTAGTTGTCGGATCCTTTTGTTTTTTTTTTTTTCCCCAGGCAGTGGCTCGAAGACGCCCTGAGAGAAAACGACCCCACGGCCGTTCAACTCTTCCTGGTTGGCACCAAGAAAGACCTGAGCGTAAGTCTGGCGCTCTTTCATGAGCGCCTCCTTCGCCGGACACGACGTCGCCACCGACGGATCGGCCGGCCTTTTCATCGGCAACGTGATCATCTCCTCGTTTGTCTCGCAGTCTCCCGCTCAGTATTCTCAGATCGAACGAGACGCCCTCCAGGTGGCGCAGGAGATGCGAGCCGAGTATTGGACCCTGTCATCGCTCACAGGTGAGTGGCTTCTTTCGGTGCCGCGAAGCTCGTTCGGAAAAATCCGGAAATGCACTGCATCCGTTGAATGAGTAATGTTGAATATCCGTCAAGAGCGTCCTCACTCGGCTCCCACTTTCTCGAGCGCTTTCAAACAAGCACCGCTGTCGACCAAGTGCTGTACATGGAGCAGTAAAGATGTCTTCTTTCAAAAGCGTCTTTCATTTTGAAAATAATCGAGTCAGATGTTTTTTTTTCTCGGGAGGAAAAAAATGTTTTGAAAAAGACTTGATCCTTGACAAATCAAATCAAATAAATGCTTCGATCCTCTTTTGAAAGGGGAGAACGTGAAGGAGTTCTTCTTCCGGGTGGCGTCGCTGGCGTTCGAAACCAACGTCCTCGCCGAGCTGGAGAAGAGCGGAAGCAGGCAAATTGGCAACATCGTCAGTGAGTAGACCGAATCCAGACTCAAATCGCGGCGGGCAAGCGACAAGCCAGCGTGTGACCGATGCCCGATGCCCGCCAGGAATCCAGAGCAACAGCAGCCATCTGTCCAAGAAGAGGAAGCAGCCGGCCTGCTGTCAGTGACGCCGCCTTTCGCGGGCGCGCGAGGGGGGGCTCGGGTGGGAGGTACGCGCGTCACTGCGGTGGACGCCACAGAGGGCAGGCGTGACGTTGTCCTGGCCCAAAGACCGCTTTTCCTCACTTGTGAGTCCCCGTGCACATCGGGAGTTGAACAAAATGTGTCTGCGCTCTCTTAGCCGATATCGATTGGTCAGCCCAAATGTCTGTCGAGCGAATCACAACTTCGGTGTGATCAAAAAGGCGTGAAACATGTTTTTTTTTTTCATGAGAGACCCCCCGACTGCCGCCACTGTGCCAAAGACATTCCCGCGTCGTGAACAAACGTGCGCGGGACTTGCTCTTTCAAACAAATGAGCCACCGACAAGGGGGAAAACGGCACGGTGGTTTTTGTCATCCGCTTTTCAAGATTCGCCGTCCGTTCTAGAAAGCAAACAATTGTCGCCTTCCGGTAAAAAGAGGCCAACTTTATTGGGAACTTCAACGAGCGTTCCAAAGGGAGCGAGCGCCTTTTCAAATGGCGCCGCCATGACCGTCGTATTTGCAAAGTCCACAATAAAATGTTTTCTTTGAATGAAAGGAATGTTTGGGACTTGTCGCCGAGCCCTCTTTTCATTTCCCGAAGCTGTTGAAGGAGTCCAAATGTTTGCCATCGATTTGGCTCTGGAGCTCCTCGGGGATGCAGTGCGAGCATTTGTAACGCTCTCGAATCCACTTGCCTCCTTCCGTGTTCTCGATGGCCACAGCGGCCACACCTGCGCGACACACGCCCCGAATACTCACTTGGACACATCGAGTCAGGGGAAGGGCGAGAAAATTGCGTTTGACTCGCGCTGGACGGTCTTCCCAATCGCGTGAGAAGAAAGTGACCTCAAGCAACGTTTTTTTTTTAAAAAAAGTGCCTAAACAGCATGATCAAGTCTGAATTTGGGGGGAAAAAGGTCATTTGCGCAAAAACTTCCAAGGTGAGGATTGTCATCAAATTACAAAAATGTTCTATACAAAGCAACGATGTTGCCCATCATTGTTGTGATATGGGAAAAAGTTGTCAGACAATTACAAGAAAAAAAAAGGCCCAAAATGTTCTGGATGCAAATTTTTGGAAAAGTGGGAGGGAGGGGCCTCCGATATTACAACACAAATGGGAAAAGGAATTTTGTTCCTCTGTTAGAATACTAAAGTCAGAAAGTGACAAGGAAGAAAATCAAAGATTTCACAACGTTGCTCTCGCGACCCTTTAAATTCAAGTCACGTTGGGGAAAAAGGAAGCAGTCGTTTGCGTCCGGAGGCGGCAAATGCGAGGCTCACCCACGACGGTGGCGCCCATCCTCTCCAGCAGCTGGATGGCGGCCTTCATGGTTCCCCCGGTCTCGATCCACTGGTCCACCAACAACACCCTCACACCTGCAACACGCACGCTCAACAAAAGTCGCACGATTACAGATACGGAGCCAGGCCCGCCCCGCCCCGCCGCCATAGCCCGCATCGCGCTGAAGAGGATCACCAAAACGCGGAGGCGCCGCGTCGGTTCAAACACGCGGGCAAAGAAATCTCCGCCTGGCCACCGGTGGCGCTTCGAGCGCGAACACACTCGGGAACCCGCGTGACATTCTCAAGGCAAACAAAGCCTCTTGCGAAGGTGCGGCCGGTCGAAACGGCTCGGCCGCCGCCGCGCTCGTTCCGAGGCGTGTGCTCGGGCGGCGGCTCACCCGGGCGGATCACGTCGTCCCGTACCTCCATGGTCTTCTCCCGGCCCGTGTAGTCGCTGTACGCCTGCCGTTGGCTGCTCACGCAAAGGTGGCCCGCTTTGCGCACCGCCAGGAAGCCTTTGCCCAGCGCGCTGGCCATCGACGCTCCTACCGACAGGGCACCGGGTCAAAGGTTTGCATCCGCGCCCCTCGAAAGCCTCTCCAACTCCCCCAACGCGGGTGCAGTTTTGCCAGAGGACATTCAGGTTCTCACGTGCTAAAACGTGACGTGTTCAGTATCGTGTCAGGTTTTGGCGTGAGGAATAGAAGTTTGGCGTCACGTTTTAACCCGTGAATACATTTCGACGTGCTCCATTCAGGACCACGTGATTCACATTTGGCATTAATAATGTGATCCGTTCACGATGACGTTTTAACATGCTACATTTCACATTAAAACGTGCAAAATTAGTATTGCGTGAAAATATGTCATGGGTGAAATTTGGATCATGACTATTTTACGTCGAAAGGTTTCGTCTCGTGCTGTGAAAAAATATAAGGGAGGGGGGGGTCAAAAAATGATTCGATCCAAACGGTATTACATCCAGAAGTGATTCAAGAAACAAAAAAAAAGTTTGAAAATATGGCCACTGTGCAAGAGTCCATGCCAAGGTGTCGTTGAAAGTGAAATGTTCTCAACAAACGGAATGGCCCGAGTGAGTGTTGAGTTAATTTTACGGACTCAGGCGACTTGGCTGACATCGGAGAGCGCCAGCGGGCGTCCCCCCCC